>NC_056737.1:1559801676-1560101676 GCF_019279795.1 Protopterus annectens
ACACAGAAAATGCAGAAACAGTGATAAATTAGTTATACAGGCTAGCACACTTTAGTGGGCAGCCTCCACAGTTAAATTAAACAAACAAACAAGCAAACTTTTGATCAAATTCGACTAAAATGTAACTTATCATCAATCCATTACATAAATTACTCAATTCCTGCCATCCCTTAAACCCCAGTCCTTCAAATAATTTCCCTTCATGTATTTTTCCCAACATTTCCACTTCTTTCCATGTAACATGCTCTTACCCTTTTCTAAAGATCCCACTTCCTATTCTTTTATCATTGTTACAATATTCACTAATTCAAATATAGTTGGTTTAGACTTTGATTTCTATTTTCTAACAATTGTTTTTTTGGCAGCCACCAGAGTTAAACTTAACAAGGCCTTGCTATATCTAGGCAATCCAGACTTATTTATTTTATTTATTTCTAGTCTGATGACTGGGGGGGGTCCATTTTCAGTGGAAGCCCTGAGAAAAGCTCCAAAAGCACATAACAGAATATAACATAAGCAAAGTATGGAATATACATTACACAAAAGCATAAATATACAATTTAAAATACAAATACAAAATCAGAGAGTATACGTTTAAAGAACACAAATGTTAAAATAAAGATAAGTCAAAAGTAATACACATAATATAATTAGAAGTACAAGTCATAAAGTGTTTATACAAGTTTAATGTTTGTTCTAACAATAATGTTAGTGATCAGTGGTGATAATACATGAAACTGAAGGGAGGTTTGAAAGAGACGACAGTGTAATTTAGGTGGGAAGGGAACAGGAACAGATCCTGAATCCCAGCTCAAAAAAATAATTTCTTTAGTTAAAACCATTTTCTCACACAATGTTTCTGATACAGTATTCTGCTGGAATTTTTTAAAGTCTGCCTATTCATTACAATCCCAGAACATATGTTCCCAGTTACCTCTTTCTTCCACATCACACCTTCAGAATTTGCCATGTATCTGTCCCTGATTTACTCCTATAGTTACTGTACAATATTTTATATGCCCTATTAATTAAACAGCAGCTTCTGTTCTAGATTCAACTAAAACCTCTACCAGAGCAGTTCTTTCACTGAGTATTCCCCTATCCCTTTCTCGAGTTGGCTTAGTTCATAGAATACTTTTGGCTGCTTTATGAATATAATATTCTATATGGCTGTTATTCTTAATTACAGGTAATCCTAAATCACCTTGCTCTGCTGGCCACTGCCGTCTTCCCCTCCCAGATAAAATCATTCAGCTCTTTATTAATTGATATCCATAACTTCTCCTCTGGTTAATAAAAATATGCCTGACCTGTGTATAAAACTAAAGGGACTAAAACATTTTCACTGTTTGTACCTTGCTATCCATATCTATAAACAAGTACTTCCAGTTTTTCTTTTTTTTTGTATCATCTTTTCTTTAGTCTCTTCCCAAATATCCTTACCTGCCATAACACAATCCTTTTTAACAGACATTTCTAAGCACTTTGTTTTATGTCCTCATAAATATGGGTATTGCTGAACCAGTTCATGTGTGGGTACATAGTTTACAGCTATTGCCTTTGTTTTGTCTTTATTAATTTTATATCCCCCCAAAATTTAAACCGTGTCAGAATGTTCCACATCACTGAGATGTCCTTTTCTAGCTTTATCATTTACAAAACAATATAATTTGCAAATAAAGCCAACTTTTCTTGATTACCATATCAATTATATCCTTGAATTTCTGAGCCCCTTATTTTATTTGGTAATGTCTCTAAATATAATGCAAACAACAAAGGGGAAATAGTTCACCCCTGCATGGTTCCTCTGCATAGATACAACCTATCAGGGAGGAACCCTCATACTTTAATTTTGACTCTGATCTCTCGTATATCCTCATAATTAACACTATTATTTTATCAGAGATTACCTAACCATGAAATTCAAGCTTACTCTATTGAATGTTTTTCTCTCTGTGAAAACTCAACAACAGTAGTATTTTTCTTACATTCTAATTTGGATCATCATTATTCTATTAATGTTGTCAAATGTTTACCTCCCCTCCACAAATCCACACTGATCCATAACTATCATTTTTGGCAAAACCATTGCCATTCTTTCAGCTTTTATAGACATAAACACTTTATTAAAATTGAAATGGACTTATATGAAGCTGGAGCAGATGGGTGTTTACCATATTTTGCTATGACAGCCACCACAGCTTTCTTCCAGTATGTTGGTGCTTCCTCTCCTTTTAAAATACTTAAAAAAAAAAAAAAAACTTCTAGGTCTTTATCACTTTCCTCCCTCCTATCTTCCAAACTTCCACAGGAATACCATTTATTCCAGGAGACTTTCCTCCAAATTGATTATACGTCAGCATTTTTATCTTATCTCCTCCTGTCTTAACTGTTAATTTGTGAGCTTCATCTACATCTAACCTTGGCATACTTAAGTCTTACATAAACATTTCCATTTGTGTTTTTTTTATTTCCAAATTCCACTGCTTCTTTAAATTTTTCAGACATTTCCAAAATATCTCTAATACCTGTATAAGATCTCTGGTTATTGTTCTTGTTATTGGCTCCCTAAGTTTGTCAGCAACCCTTTCTACTTTATGTACCTAAATCATTGTGCTAAGTTTTTTTGTGCTCTCAAAAAGCAATCTTTCTAAACTCCTGTATATTATCAAGACACTCCATTATTTTCTCTTTAGCACTCTGTAGTTGTGCCTCTTCTCATTCTCTGAGATTCCCCAATTTTAAACTCCACTTTCACTTTACCTAGCCATGATAAGAAGTTATTACTCCCACCTATTATAACCCCTACATATTATTGTTACTTGTAGCAAAATCTAAGCAACTTCAGACCAACATACATTGTAACTCAGGCACCTGTTAAACAGTAAGTTATTCCTGTACAGTTACCGTACATAAACAGATGTTAAACAGCATCATTAGGCAAACTCCATTTTCAAATAACTGCTCCAGCTAGCAAGATGTTGCTGAAGTGTTCTTATTTTACAACATGCAGCTCTGGTATTCACTTCAAAGGTAATTAATGCTGCAGTAAACAGTCTGTTAGCAGTTTAGCACTTAACAGATCAAGTCTTTTTTTCAAAAACTCGATACATGGCAACAAGTGTTTGTTCAGAAAATTAAGGTGAGCGCCGTGAAGAGATAAATGTAGGTACAACTGTTAATGCTGCTTGGGTACCTACAGGTTGCTAATACAAGCTGAATCACCATGCATGTTATTCAGTTATCACCGAGACAAATATGACATCGACAAGACATTGTAGTACACCGTAAGATGGTCGCTGGATAGAGAAAAGACGGATTACTGTAGTCAGGGAAGTATTTAAGGTATGTCATAATCCAGAGCTAATAGGGGATAATTAACACCATGGCTTTCTTTAATTTGTGATCCTTGCCTGTAAAGGTAGGGGGTGGGGTGCAGTGGAGCATTGGCACTAAAGATCTGTTTATTCTGCAGGACTGGTTGGTGTTCACGAGGAGATCACTAATACCACCAAAAGTTCCATCGGCTTACAGTACATGCTGATCAACTAGGAATGGAAGTGGGAAGCGTAACAGCACCAGAAAACATTGATAATTAGAATATGCCTGTACACAAAAATCCTTTAATCCCACTGACTTGCTTGGACCCTTATCAATCTAATTACTCAGCCTACTGACAACCTAGCTGGTTCTAGCTGACTTCTTGCTAGAATAGTCCTGCACGTCAGTGCCTTTCTAACTCCATCACTGTCACTGGTTTACCTTACAGTACTGCTCCTGTTCCCATGCCCTGGGCAGTCAGATGAAGTACACATCGGGAACCTATGGGTTTTTGACTTGTGACTCCCAAGTAGTAAATATTTGAGCATGTTAACATTCATTTAGCTATATATATTTATTTTATCTGGTTATTTATTTATTATTGACACCAATACGCCCCACCAACCATCTTGCCAGGGAATGCCATGAACACATTAGAACTGGAACCTGGAGCCATAACCTGTTCTGAAAATAATGAAGGTTAGTCACCTGAGCTACAAATCATGTAATATGTGGCAAAATATGATAAAACAGTTCAGACAACATCTTCAAGACATTCTCTATATAGCCTGCAATATCTGGACCTGGTGTGATATATACCTCTCAACTTTCCCTATTTTGGAAGAAATTTCCTATTTTCAAGCCAGATTTACCCCTTCACACAATCTTCTGTCTCCCTAACATCATGTGATTGTTGAAGATATCTAAATGGCCAACATATTAGTGGCACCAATTAAAGAAAAAATATACACACATCTTGCATCTCCCTTTTTCTGAAGCAAAAATAAATGACCTTGTGCAGTGGAATTCTGCAATACAATAAAATCTACAGATTTTACACTAACTCTCTGATAATGTGTTTACATTTTCCAGCATTTTTGTCACTCGCTGTTTTTCAGATATGTTTCTGAATAGTATCCCACAAGCCTGCTGGTTGTGAGAAGAGTTGCTTGCCATTTGGTATTCAAATTTTATGCTAGTTGGGAGGCATGGGTGTGCAATCCTGTGCAAGAATGCAAAGTTTACAGATTTAAATAAAACAAAAAAAAAGTTACTGAACAACTACATGACTGACAATACGTCATAAATCTGGACATATATTCTTTCACTTCCAAAAGACTCAGGAGCAAACTAAACATAACATTTAACTGTGAAACTCTGGTGGCACCATTCTGTAAAACAGTAGTAGATAAAAACGTATCTGTAGCCAGAGTTTAGTGGAATGTATTTATTGTTGATCCACTGGATGAGAGATTGGAAGGCTGCTTGTAGTTACAGTACTGGGAGGGACCTTCTACTTGGCGCACAATTCGTCAAATTCCTAAACGATCACACGATTTATCTTTTCACCACTAAACTCAAAAGACAGATATCACAGTAAAATTTATAACGGCACAAACCACGGCAAAAGGAACCATAAAACAAATTTTAATCAGGAACTGAATATCATGGAGGTAATCACTTTCACTATCAGCTTTTTCAGACCAGATAACCTAAGAATTCACAACTACTCAGAAGCCATACTTCAATCCCTCACA
Organism: Protopterus annectens; assembly: GCF_019279795.1. Lineage (NCBI taxonomy): Eukaryota > Metazoa > Chordata > Ceratodontiformes > Protopteridae > Protopterus > Protopterus annectens. Next base: position 1,559,806,755 of record NC_056737.1, read on the forward strand.
CCCACTGCCTCTCTATGGCAGATACAAAACTTTTCCATCCCTTCTTAAAGAGATTTCCTCTTGTTCCAAATTCCATTCGCAACTCAAATTCCATCTTCAAAAACAAGCAAAATGCAACTACCATCCCTCAGGACATATAACCTAATTATAACTATCTTTTCTCTCTACTTTCCTAATTTTAATTCCTTACCATCTCTATTTCATCCTCCCTCATATGCATTTTACCTAATTGTCCCACAGGGAATTTTATACACAAATGTATTTGTACATACTGTATATAAAACTACTTTAGTTGTCGCTTTACGTTTTCTTTGTATTCTTAGTTTTTATGACTTATGCTGTAACAAATTTTGTTTTTCTAATTCCACCAGTGACAAGACTAAAGTTGGTTATTATGATCAGTGAGTCATCCAAATGCCAATTTTCCTTAACAAAAAGTGATTTACCTTCCCTGCAATCTCCTTTAATAAACTACATTTTAGGTATTGATGTAATGATGAAGATACTGTTAATAATAAGACCAACAAATATCTGCTAAGGAGGACAAATAACTTTTGGTATGTATTACACTAAATTACCTTTGTAACTATGCATTTTTGAACATTATATTAGCCTTTTGGCAGTTGCTGCATCGCATTATAGCAGTTCTTATTATATGTTACACGCTTACAAAAAGAAATATGAGATTTGTCAAAACACATTGAAATAAGGTGGTCATGTTTTGTGTTTTTAAAACAACGAACTAGAACACATATGGTGTCGTCAACAGCAAGCTTACTCATGAGATATATGCAAAGCTATCTGAAACAAGTGTTTTATTTTAGGGACTCTCCTGTAAACATACAAAGAAATACATCATTTCATGTCACATTGAGATTCTGGGTTGGTTCAGTAGTCTGAATAAATAGACACAGTGGGGAGCAGAGGCAATAAGTCATCCTTGGGTTTTACAGACATATATTTACAGCCTCCTAGGCATATCTCTCAACTGTACAGATTTTTGCCTCACATTTTTGGTCTGTTGCTGGTAAAATTTGTGGTTTTCCGGCAAATCAGTAAAGACTGAAGTCACTAAATGACAGGACATTTGAGTTCTAAACTTTATATCTTTCAGAAAATACTTAATAATGCAAAACCTGTTATTGTAGCAACTGTCTAAATTTATAGGAGCAATATTTAAACTCTGTCCCTGTTTTGGGGCCTTTGCTCCCCCCCCTTTCTATCTGGCTTTGTCCAGACTTCTTGCACTGAGGGGTTAAGAAGTATAATCCTGGGTTTGTTTCCAAACTGACTGGGTGATTAATATCTGAAAAAAATAACGGATAAATGGATTTTTGCAAAGGAAATGGCAACTTCTTGTAGGCACACCATCCCACTGAGTCATCCTGTAACTGTACAAAGATTAGCTCATCAGCTTTGTAAGCTGGGTAGAGGGATGTGCCAAGAACTATTTAAGAATTCTTTAAACAAATCTTAAGATTTCCGGCAACACCTTCCTCCTTTGGGAAAGTGTGCCAAAGAAGAGTAGTGTAAGAGTATATACGACCACTTCTGCAATCGGCCAAATGGGAAAAGGGAATGTGGTGAAACAGACTCACCACAAAGATGCAATCTGAGAACTTTATTTTATCTGTATTAACTGGGGTACTACACTGATGCACCCAGACCTTTTTCAAATTCAGCCCAGGATCACCTTGTGGTATTAAGATTGGTACAGCAAGTTCTGAGGCGTTTGCCTCAGCCTACAATAACTATGCTGTTTTGAGGCGTGCATCGTAAACATGTAGTTAAGATGTAAAGCGTGCTCCACAAAACCAAAATGACCACTCCAGAACCTTTAAAATGGGAAGCTTGTAATGTAATAAAGCGTGCACCACAGCTGGAACTTTTCATTTAATAAACGTTGCTTCATTGTGTAAATTTGAAGATAAGCACTTAGCGCTTTTGAGTTGGTCTTGCCTCCTCAAAAATTTATTTGTACACTAACACTGTGCATGTGCTGACCGTTCTGAAAACGACATAAACATGCTTTTCTCTGGTCTGTAATACTGGAAAGGACAAACGTACTTTTTTTCCCGTGGGACGAAACCCACAAGACACTCCAAACAGTCGCGATGACAACGACTAAAAAAGTATCTTGCACTTCAGCTTAACAAAATACAGAAATTAGTAATTTGGGTGATCAGCATAAGCAGCTGCAACGAACTTCGCAATCGTTAATCTTTCAGTGATCTGCTGAAGCGTTCCCTCGATAGATCACCAAAGACTCTCTGTAAAACCTGAAGATAATTCCAAAATAAAACAAGTTTACATCATGTTACATTAGTTTGTGGACGTACCAATTTCCAGAACCGATTATGCACACTTTCAAAGGAGCCATTTGCACCGCGTTTTTGCAGATCTTTCACAACGATCACGTTTGCTCGTTTCGATAGAATAATAATGATCGACTGACTTTGAAAGTCTTCAGCTTCGTGCAGGTAGCAGGACCAGCTCGTGTATGCCACTTCCTGAAACGCCCACAGGATGGTGTTTATGCCAGTCACCCGTTAACAGCCAGTAACAGCACAAATCGTCGAGATTACCCCACCCCACCAAAATCAGAAGGCTGGTATGGAGTAGAATGCTATGTAGGAAAATAGTTCATTCGTAGTTCTCAACCTTTTAGAAGGGCAAAGACATAAATGGGTTGGGGGCAAAGACCCCAAAATATGGATGATTTTTAAATATTGATTTGACAAAGTTAGAAAGATAACAGAACAACAGGTATTGCTTTAGCATGAATTTTCTGAAGGCTGTGAAATCTGACTCTCAAATGTATATCATTTTCTGACGGCAGTCCTCAATGATTTGCCAGAAAACAATTTTATGAGAACAAGACCAAAACTATTGGACAAAAATGTGGACATTCTACAAAATGTACAGCGGTGTTCCATCCATCCACAACACCCTTCTACCTTTTCTGCACATGAAGCGGGGTATCGCTTTAACAGAGGCAATCATCCTAGAGCCAAAGTTTACACTGCCTGGTGGCTATCCCTGCAGTTCTTCCACGCTACACACTCGCACAAACACGACCAGTTTAGAATGTCCGATCCACCTACTAAGTTTTGGAACGTGGGAGGAAACCAAAGCACCCATAGGGGACTCACGCAAACATAAAGAGAACCCAGACTCCGCACAGAAGCACCCACAAGCTTCTTGCTGGGAGGTGACAACACTGTCCGCTGCGCAGAGGGTGTAAAAGGGAGTGGAATAATTTGTCCTCTTTAAAAGAGGCTCTTTTTTATATATATTTTTCATATCGTGAGTTGTATTTTTCAAAGCAGCTAGCTGTTACGTGCTTGGACAAGATGATGCAGTACGTCGAGTACTTTCGTATGTGTGTGCTTAAGAATTAATCGTAAACCCACATTACAGCTGATTTTGAATGGTTCCCGTGCTACCCATAACCTACGTCCAGTACAAGTTGATAACATGCATGCAAAGAAACGGGTCACGCTGACAGCGGCTTTGCTGCAACCGCACCCACCACTAAGTCATTAACTCATCCCCTGAGGGTCGTCCTCCACCACCCCCTGGTTTACGGTGAGCTGAAGCTTAGACTTCGCAAGAAACGTAAAACAGAGATAGAACCAATCCTGGAAGGGCAGCGCATCTATGGGCAGTTTTAGATCACGAGCATACTTCGCAACTGTCCAGAACTTTCTGATTAATCACCAGGACTAAATTCACTAAATAATAACAAAGCTTTTGATTTACTGTCTACCCACCGGATGCACAGCACAGTAGCAAGCCCCGCCCAACACGCAGCGACAAGTGACTTTTACTGAATTCATGAATAAACATCTTGATATTTTTTACTCGTTTGCATGATTATTAATCCGGGATTGTCAGCATGCTGGTAGCCGCTATTGCGGACTTGTTAGTGTCTGAAGAGATAGTAGTTATGTTTTTGGCTGTTTTTCATGAACCCAAATTATAAAGTATAGATGGTTAGCGAGTCCAGTGTTAAGTGGGGATGCATCATGAATTTTTCCTGTTTACTAGCAAATTAGGTTTTTTGTTGAGTGCTTAGAGTAATTCTGAGTTCCTAAAAAAAATTAGACAAAAGAAGATGTTATGTTGTCCTATCTCACCTTCATTTTTACAATGATGGCCGACTTGGCCAATACACAGCTGAAAGACTCAAACTTGGCTCGTGGCAAGTAGGTATTCCATAATGCAGTGGTGTAACTCCCCAGATCTGGTTTGCCGCTTTACGAGGTTGGATGTGCTCTTCTTGGCCGTGGCTAAGTTGTGAAATTTTTTTCTACTTCTTACCTTATTGGAACCTTTAATACCCGTGGTGGTCGTGCTGCGGTAGCGTTGTCACCTCACAGTAAGACGCTGTCGGGTTGGATTCTCAGCTAGAGCGTCTTCTGCGTGGAGATATGCATGAATGGGCGTACCTTCGTTGAAGGTTGTGCGTCAGGCCTGGCAAGCCAGTACGTAAAAATCAACTGCTAATCATTAGCGGACCGGAGTTCCGCTGTGGCGACCCCTAACTGGGAAAAGCCGAAAGACACAAACAAACCTTATTAGAACCTTTAATCTCTTTCTATATCATAGTGGATGCTTTTTCTTGCATTGTAGTTAAATAGTTAGCCTTCGTACCAGTATATCTAGATGGTTATAGCTGTTATTCCTGTTGGTGCTGCCTTTGGCCGTCGTTTTTCGTAGGCCTTGCTGTATCCCTTGTAGTGGTTGTTGTTATGTCTTGTTGTATAGCTTAATAGCAGCTCGTTTAAGTTAGAGAGCTCTTCGTCCGTTTTAGTTAGAGGACTTGTAGATGGTGTGCTGTTTTCTGGGATTTAGGGCCATTTTAGTTAGAGGACCTATTTTCTTCCCTTGTTTATCTGTCTCCACAGTGTTTCCCTGAAGTTAACTATATATAGTAGTTTTAGTAATTAGAATTTCTCGTTATATTGTGATCCTTTGTCATTATCATGTCCAAAGACCCAAAGGAGAGGGAACATAAACCTTCGGGCTTCAAAAAATGCCAGAAGTGTTCACAAAAGATGTCTGTCACTTACGGCCATGTCATATGTCTGTATTGCCTTGGAGCTATTAATTTACAAGAGGATTGTACATTTTGTCATTCCTTCAGTGCCAGGGTATTGCAAGAAAGGAGAAACAAATTGATCCTTAAGGGGTTTTTAAAGCCAACTTTTGAGGAAGTTATCCACAGTTCTTCTTCCTCTTCTTCTTCTTCAAAAAAGGACAGACCTCAAAGAGACAATCCCTTGCTGCATTGGCTCATTCAGAGCCTCCAGTCAAGTTAGCTAAAATTGTTAAGGCTACTACCTCCTTGGTTCCACAGTCCTCGGAGCCATCAGAGGTTATCTTGATTAACAAGCCTATTTCTTCAGCTCCAAAGTCTTCTGAGCAGCAAGATACCTCTTCTCGGAGCCGGTCTGTGGAGATTTCACCAGTTTCCCCTACACTGAGATCTCCCATTTTGCAAAGGTCTCGTTCTCCATCCCTATCCTCCAGGTCCAACAGGAGCTTATCTGATGATGATGTGGAATGGGTGGTGCGCAGACTCTTGAAGTCTCCGGTGCTAACCAAATTATTTTCGGCTCCGACCCATTTGGTTCCAGAGCCTAATATACCAATTGTACCCACTGTTGTTCCTCCTCCCAGCCAAGCTGGACCCTCAGAGCCAGAGTGCATGGTACCATTTACTGTGGATCTGTCGATTCCGAGACACCCTTCAGTGATCATGGAGCCAACTTCTGCTCCGACACTTTCGGTGCCATCAGGAGAGTCTGGGAGCTGTGATTCCCTGGTCAGCCACGAGGGGGATTCTTGGCTCCGATCTTCGGTGCCGATCCTACCCCTTGGAGCGTCAGCCTGGGTTAGCTCGGCTCCTACATCGGCTTTGGGTCTGATCTTGCTGGGTCCAGTGGGTTTGTCTGTCTCCTCGGAGCATAGGGAGTCTTCAGAGCCGGTGGGATCTGCCTTTGAGTTGATGAGTGTGCTGTCTGTCCCTACAGCTCTACATAAGGATACCAGCATTCGTCCCCCTAAGGCACCGGCTACTGTCTCGGCACCACCCATTCCACAGGACAGCATAGATCCAGAGTCTCAGGATCCCCCATTGGGTGAACCCCTCTCTTCCGAGGCCTCCCCAGAATACCCTTCTGAGGAGCCAACCGGAAGAGAACTTGCAAGAGGAAGCATATAGACTCTCCAGATGAGTCCGTCATTTCAGACACTGACCTCGAGGAGTCAGAAGGGTCCCCATGGTCGTCCTCTGAAAATATCTCATTCGCAGGTATTCTAGAGATCCTGAAGCAGAGATGCGGCTGGCAGGCCACCACCCCTTCTGATGAGGCTTTTGGATCTCAACCTTCAGCCTCCTGGGTGTCTTCTGCTTTCGATGAGCTAATGGACTTGGACAGTCGAAAGGCATGGGAGTCACCTGACACAATGGAACCAGTCCCTCGGAGGCCAAACAAATTCCTATCAGCTCCTTCCGGAAAGGGTTTTTTCACTATGGGGGTACTCGTAGATGCTATGGTGGTGGCAGCAGCCACTAAGAAGGAACTTTCTGAGACATCCTCATCTGTTCATCCTCCGAATAAAGACTCTCGATCGATGGACAGATATGGGAAGCATGTCTTTTCATCAGCGACCTTTACTCTTCGATCACTGAACTACCTTATTCATTTCACAAGGCTTCAGAGAGATCTCCTGAAATAACTAGGAGATACTCTATGAGGTACATTGGCTGCAGGGGTGAATGAGAAAGTCTCCTCCCAGGTAGCCACCTTAAATTCCATCGTCAGCTCCTCCATGAGGCTGATCTCCTATGCAGCTGATGGAGCGAGTAGAGCAGCGGGTTCCGAAGTTTCCCTTAGGAGACAGTCCTGGATGTGCTTGTGCAATTTTGTGGAGCCTTTTAAGTCTACTTTTACTAATGCCCCTTTTGACAGTTCCTCACTGTTTGGACCCAAAGTAAAAGACACTCTCACCTGATGCGAGCAGGAAGGAAAAACTCTCTCTGCCATTGGAGTACATTTTTCCATACCTTCAAGACCTTATCCTAAAGGTCAGAAGAGTGGGAAAATGTGGTTCAGAAGATTCCCAGAGAGTTTTCCAGGACGCACGGGATGATTCCTTCCCCCAGGGGTAGAGGGGGAGGTAACAACAGTAAATGCCACCCTAGAGGCAGAGGAGGTTCGCAGAACCAGGGCAACTGTGATTCCTTTCGTGGGCACTCTTATCAGCGCTCCTGAAAGGAGGCCCGACTGCTCTGCTCTGGAGGCAGTCAGGGGACGTTTATCGTATGTACCCAGAAGCCTGGCAATCTATCACAAGAGACAAGTGGGTACTAAGAATAACATCCAGAGGATATTCCATTCTCTTTTCCTATCCTTCCAGAACAATCCCAGATGTTCCACCCAATCTAAGGGAGCAAGCAACTATAGAGATTCAAAATTGCTGCACAAAAGAGTCATCCAAGAAGTCTCCACAGACCAAAAAGGATTCGGAACTTACTCAAGAGGGGGCCAACTGTAGAGAAGAGCATCTCTGGGTGGCTCCCTGGGTGGGGGGATTAGGGCAAAGTAACTGCTGCACTTGTTGTTTAGGGGGGACGCAAAAAGGTCGCAGCAAAATTGGCTCCAGTGAGGAAAAATCTCATTCGCCACCACAGGATTTAGAGACCACTCGTAAGGCACAAGAATGGTTTATTTTATTATTATTTATTTTGCATTTGTTGACCGGGAGAGTCCGACTGGATACATGTCCATTTTCAGCAGAGGCCCGGGGAGAAAAGCTCCACAAATTAAACAACACAAAGCAAATAACATTGGTTCTGCTCAGTTTGTCTGCTATCAAATTGGAGCTCCCCGGAATATGCATTGCTGTGTGAAAGCAGTTGGAGGAAATCTCCCATTGCCAAACTCTGAGGGTTTCTCAACACAATGGGTAAGATTGAGTTCCCCCTTGTTTGTTGATGTACCAGACTACCGACATGCCTGTCTGAATAGCTATTGTCCCTAGAGGAAGGATGTCTTGGAATGCTTGCAACATTAACAGCACTGCCCTCACCTCTAGAACATTGATGTGCAAGTTGGCCTCTAATTGGGACCACGTGCCTTGGACTGTTTTTCCCAGATAATGCCCCCCCACCCCATCTGGGAAGTGTCCATGGTCACTATGGCTTGGGGCTGGGGAAGAATGAATGGCTGGCCCAAGAGAATCTGATTGCAGTGGAGCCACCATGTGAGATCTTATTTGCAGCGATCAGTAATCAAGATTAGGTGAGACATTGGTAGGTGTATCAGAGACCATTGGGAAGCAAGTAGCCATCACAAAATTCACATGTGATACCTTGCTAGGGGAACAAGAATGATTGATGCTGCCATGGATCCAAGTGTTTGTAGGACTAGTCTTGCTGGAACCCCTTTGTTTCATAAAATTCACTTGACTTGTAATCTGATTCATTGAAGTCTTTCTGGAGGGAGAGAGGCAATTCCTGAAACAGTGTTTAAATGGGCTCCAATAAACTCTAATTGCTGAGTGGGTTGCAAGCTTGATTTCTCGAAATTTATGGTTATGCCTAGAGATGTGCAGAAGTGCAGAGTGTTGTCTCCTGCCCATTCTGTCACCTGGTGGTAGAGGTAAGGAGCCAGTCATCGAGGTATGGAAATACTCGAAATCCTACCAGTCTGAGATGAGCTACCACTACTGCAATGCATTTGGTGAACACACTGGAGGCTGTGGTGACACCAAAGGGCAGTGCTTTGAATTGGAAATGATTGGCTCCCAGCTGGAAGCGCAGATGCCTCCTGGAGCTTTTGTCCATTTTTATATGTTAATAAGTGTCCTGAAGGTCTACAGAGCACATCCAATCACCTTTTTCCAAGAATGGAAGTTATCTATTGTGCCAAGACAATCTGGAATTTGGTTTGCTGAACTGCCTTGTTGAATTGGCTGTGATCCAAGATGTTTTTTTTTTGGCACTAAAAAGAACCTTGAGTAAAACCCAGATCTTGTTTGGTGCAGTGGGACTTTTTGAATGACTCTCTTATCTAGCAGTCTTTGAATTTCTAAAGCTGCTGCTTTCCCGTAACTGGGTGGTTTGTCCGGGAATTTCTTCTGGCATGATGGGAGAACTGATAATGGTATTTTGTAACTCTGGATATTATTCCCTGCACGTATTTGTCCGTGCTTAACATTTGCCAGGCAGACTGGTGCAGAGAGAGTTGTCCCCTGACTGCCTCCAATCGGGCACCCATTCAGGCATGTTGGTAGGAAGTACCAGAGAAAGATTCTCTGGACTCCTGGCTTTATGGTCCATTTCTGCCTCTGGAGAGGCATCTTCCGTTACTTCCCCCCTCTGCCCCAGAGAAAGTCTTTGCTGCATGAATCCTGGAAAGGCCCTTTGGAGTTTTTAAACCATAGTCTCCCACTTCTTTGCTTCCTGAAGTAGGGCCTCTGAGGAGTGGAGAAATATATGCCTATGGTAAAAAGGGTCTTACCATCCTTTTCACATCTGGCTAAAGTGTCTAATCTTGGGGCCAAAAAGGGTGGATCCGTTAAATGGAGCATTGGCGAATGACTCTATGAATGGCTCTGCAAAGTCGCACAAGCACATCCAGGAATGCCTTCTAATGGATCAGCCTCATAGATGAGTTAGAAATTGCATCAAGGGTTGCTAGCTGAAAGTTAACTTTATCCCATACACCCTTCAGCTACTGCTCCTTCGAGGGTGTCCGACAGCTCCTTGATCAGATCCCGTTTTAATCTTGTGAAGTGGGCCATATAAATCAAGGACCTGAGAGTGAAGGTCGTTGAAGAATAAATGCACTTCCCAAATCTATCCAAAGTCCTACAATCCTTGTTAGGAGGATGGATAGTTGGACTTTCCTCGGCAAGTTCCCTTTTTGTGGCCGCCACTATCACCATGTCGTCAATAGGTATTCCTTTGGACCAGTGAGCCTTATCCTTTGGGGTTGATAAGATACGATCAGGCCTTTTGGGGATCGGCTCAATGGCATTGGGCATCTTCCACGCCCGCTGAATGATCAATTTAATGAGATCATCAGCAGGCAGAGAAATCCAAGAAGTAGAGGGCTGGGCACAAAAAGCCTCCAGGTATACTGACTCCTCCAAGGAAGTTTGGATGGAGGACCAGCCCCCATCTCTGTTTCAGGATTTCTAGGATGTCTCTGAAGGAAATATCATCAGGAGGTGACCTAGGGGAACATTCTCCTTCATCAAAATCAGTATCTTTTGTGAAAGACTCTTCTGGGGAGTCTAAGTGCTTCCTCTTGCACTTCCTCTTCACAGGAACTTCCTCGGGGGGATGATCTGGGGAAGTGTCCAAAGAGGAAACCACTAAAGTGGGTGTAACCTGGGACTTTTGTGCCCTGTGTCCCAGGGACGAGTCGTATGGCAGCTCAGGTCAAGGGTATGTAGACAGTTGTCCCAACAAGGATGGCAAGGACTGTGAGTCCCCAATGGACAAGGCCTTCTCCATGACTCAGAAGGCCGGTACCCCCGTAGAGGGATCAGAGCCTGGAATTGAAATAGACTCCTTTGGAATCAGGGTCACATCCTGCACTGAGGAGGTGGTCCCTGAAACAGAAGCCTGGGTTGATGCTCCAAGGACCAAAGCATCAAGGACATGGATGGATCCAAAACTAAAGAAACCGATCCATGCACCATGGACCCAACCAGAGAGCCCCAACCCTGGGAGCCCTCCGGTGCCAAAATCTCAGAGGAGCTCAAGGCAGTCAGTGCCAGGAGTGTCAGAACCAGGGGCTCCAAAGACTCAACAGGAGTTAGAGGAGGAGGAATTGAAGGTATCTTAGAATGGCTGGTTCTGATGCTAGTGTGGCTAGGAACCGAGGATAATCTGCCCTTGCCATCAGAAGCTGATCCACCAGTCTCAAAATGTCAGCTTTTGAGAGACTCTTAGTAGATCTGATAGAGACTTAGGAGGTCTTGCTTTGAGAAAGGGACTTCAAGAACAAGACTTGGTGGCCTGTCTTTAAAAGGATCAAAGGTTGGTGAGTATTTTGTCTTCGGGAGGAAAGACAGCTGAGACTGTTTCGGCACAGAGGGTACTGAGGGTATCAAAGAAGTCCTTGTCTGCTCCGATACAGTTTTAAGTGTAGAGCCAGATAGACCTTCCAGTGCCGAAGAGCTCTTCAGTACCGAGGTCAGCTTTGAGACCTTCTTGGATGGTTCCTGTGAATTAGGAAGTGAAGAAGGTCTTTTCTTGGTAGAGGAAGCTGAGGAGGATGAAGATGGGCTAGCTTCAGTCCTAAACCTAGAAACGGCCTCTTTGAAATCAGATTTGAGGAGTCCCTTCAAGATAAGTTTATTCTTCCTCTCAGTAAGGATACAGGTAGAGAACCCATGACAAATTAAACAATCTTGCTGAAGATGAAGTTTCCCTAGGCAGTATACACATAAGGTATGCCTGTCAGAGTTCGGTATCTTACCCTGGCACTTCTGACACCTTTTGAAACCAGTGGTACCTTTTGATGTTTTAACAGGGGAGAGTTGTTTTTCAGCCATTACAAAAGAAAAAGGGCTGAAATACACAGATAAAGAAGACATACAGAGATGAAGAACATTTTTTTAACAGTTAAGATGGGATAGAGATAGATAGAAAGAGGAAAATACCAACAATGATAATATAAGAGTATCTAAAGAGGTAATAAAGGAAAGAAATGCACCAACAGTGGTACTAAAAGAGACTATCAAATGTAGAAAGATGAAGATAAAAGAAACAGAATCACAAAGCTATGAGAGGAGCTGGTAGACAGAATATTTAAGAAGAAAATTAAGTAAAAATATGTAAATCTAAGAGTATTAATAGAAATAAACTTACTCAAAATCTGCCTAGGCTCAAGAGAAGGACAAACAAATCTGACCTATGAAGTGGCAAACGAGATCTGAGGTAATTTTCAAGAGGAGCACTATGCGTAGTGCCTGGCTCGAGAGTTTGAAAGGAGCGAGCTGGAATAAACGAACGAGTCAGTTCCAAGGGTCTGAACCGAGCCCACTGTCAAGGTTTCAGTGAAGATTGAGAACATCAGATGTATATGTTCTCAAACTGCTTACTGTTTTGCTTTGATTTCCTAGTTTTAGTTTTTCTGTTGCTGTAGTCTTATTTTTTAACTGGCAGCCCTGTAGATGTGAACAGTTTGTATAACCAGCACAACACTCTTAACATTGCCTCTTTTTTGCTTCACATTGCATTTTGGCAAAAAGGCATTTGAGTCCTCATTTTATTACAGAAAATATGGGGCTATGCTACAGCAGCATGTGCTGTTTTCTGTAGTGAAAATACATGTCCACTTTTTGCCACCACTAATAACATTGTGGATTACTGGATATGAGGAACAAAGAACTGGGTTCAAGGCAAATATAAGGTACCCTTTACAGGAAATAGCATACAAATAGCATATCCTCTTCTTTTTCCTGTTATCGTCTTTTTAGCATAATTTTATTATGTGCTAACCATGAACTATCATAATTGCTTCATTAAATCAGCAATAGCTAAAACTACAATCCCCATGACATAGTTTTAGAGTATTTATGTATTTTCTTACCCGATGCATTACGTATGTGAATTACTGTTTCTTCAAAATCATATGTATATCTAATGCAGAAGTAACAAATATGCAGTTCAGTTATCAAAATGGGGATGGTAGGAATGTGACTTGCACTGCTGGCTATCATAACTGATTGTTTTGAGAACAAAAAAGTTTACTTTTAGCCTATATTTCAGCTTATGTGTAATACTTATAGGTAGGGACGTAACGGGTCAAAGAGGATAAAGTAACAGAAATGGAAGGAGCAATTTGCTTTCGGTTTCATTGAGAAGAAGCAGTTGTTTCTTCATTTGTAACATATCTGAAATAGTTAATTCAAGTTTCTGCAATGAGAGTATGTTTCACACTTGCAGATGCATACAAATATTACTTTTTTTCCCTTCTCTTTTGCAGAGGGGCTTGCACCCCTACACCTCCCCATATATAAATATACGAAGTCTGAGATTGCGCTACTTTGAGGAAGAGGGTAAACTATGATTAGACAATGAATATTCATGACATATCAGTTCTGCATCATTTGCATGCTACATCACAGCCATTAGGTATGTCAGTCAGTCTGGCCATTCCTATTCTTGAGCGAAATGGCCAGTGGGTTAAGAAAGTAAAACAAAGCCAATAACAAACATTTGACTTTCAAAAGTAATATAATTCAGAAAATGTGTACGAATGTAAAACCTGTTAGTGTAGCAACTTCCCAAGTTTATAAGAGCAGTATTTAAAATCCATCCCTATTTTTCAACCTTTGTCCCCTCATTACTTTAAGGGTGTTGTTGTAGAGCAGTACCTCCCGGTTGTGCAGTAGCAAGTCCCGCCTAAACCCCTTCCACCCAACACCCAGTGACATGTTTGAATAATGAACGAATATTCATGGTGATATCGTCACCAGCCTCATGAATATTCATCGGGTATTCATTAAGTTAGCTCAAGAGGGCAGTGCTAGGGTTAGGCCTGTGGTTAGCCCTAACTCTAATCGTAACCCTAACATTTAGGGTTAGGTCTAGGGTTAACTCTAATTGTAACCCTAACAATAACCCTAGCCCTAACCCTAAGTGGCCTGTTGGTTCTGTAAAATGTGGACCAAGGCAAAGCAATAACATCTGTCTCTGGTGGGACCCATGTGTACAGCGGTGATTTCAATATCTGTCAATCAACTACCAATGTATGCATGAAATCACTGTCAAATCTGCATGGCAGTCAGTCATGCATAATTTGCATACAACATCATGGCCAACTGACATGTCAACCACACAAGCCATGCCCACTTCTGCACAGGATGCCAGGGAGGTACTGTTTTACAACAATATCACTTTAAGTTGTGCCCATATTTCTTGCACTAAAAGGTCGAGAGGTATGATCACAAATTCCCTTAATGTTATATATCAGGGTTGGAGAAATCCTAGCATCTGACAGAACTCCATACAAATGCTTGGAGGACACAAATATACCATGCATAATGCCTTAACCAGCAATTGAACTTGAGAAGTGATAGCTGTATACCAATACTAAATTCATTACACTGCTGCCTATTTCAATCAACCATAGCTGGCTTTAGGCACCAGGAAACCCTGTGGTTGCTGGGGGCCCTCTGTTCGTGGGGGGCCCCAACCACAGTACATTCTCTTATATTGATATTTTGTAACATGTCTGTTAAAACAAAAAAATCTAGTACAGCAAATGTGTGTACTTAATAAAAGAGGTGAGTAATAATATTATATCTCCTTTAAAATAAAATAAAAATATCACTGGATATATTAACAGTGTTTTTCAAGTAACAGTCATCACAATTCCATTAAATATTTTACCACTGACATATTGCTTCTGGCTTATTTAAACTCTGCCGGTGGACATTCTCTCCACTAAAATTAATGACATAGCCAGCTTTTGGTACCTGCAATACCCATGACTGCAGGGATCCCACTTAATCATCCTTGACTGTGTGGGGGGCCACAAAAGCTGCTGCTGGTTGAGAGAAAATGAGGAGAAAATAGCTGTATTAATTTCTTAACTGTGCCTTTTAACCTGAACAGGGCTGTGATATGACCCTTTTAGGATAAAGCTGATAATGAACATGAGCAAGGTAAGAACTTGAGAGATCAGCAGCCCAGAGTATGTCAGTGTTTACCTGGGATTTTAAGAAGAGCTGATGCTGTCGATCTTCATGAATGGTTTTCTCTTTGCTGCTGCTTCTCAGATCATAGGTCATATATATAGGTATGTGGCAAGGCCATCCACTGTTGTGATCTGTGGCCAAAGTCATCTGTGCCACACACACCCATGGCAGTTACTAAAAAGTAGTGTGAGTGAGGGTATATGCCTGGGGTATATGCCAGACATGTTCATACAAACAACAACTGTCAATAATGGACAGTCTGTATAGGTGTACAACTGCCTTGTGGATATGCATTCAGGCCTCTAATGTCTTATGTGATACACCGAGGGACTCCACAATACCTATGGATATGTAGATACCAAGGGACACATGACATAACATGAGGCTGTATGTACACATTGGTACCCAACATACATGTTGAGGTCTACCATTGATGTGGTACTGACGGGATAGTATGTATAGTGAATGTGGATGACTATGCCATAGCCGGCTTACTGCTATACAGCATGTATCAGACAACAGGTATCTGTCTGTATGATACCCTTGTATAGGATATGCGTCCCATCCAGGGAATGCATTGTAGGCTAATGCATGCATTTCCAGATGTGGATGGACACATCCCTAGTGTGTTTGCATGTACCTAAGGGGGCTATATGCCAAACAGGTGTGGTGCCAGGAATGGGTAGCGGTCAATACCACTGGTTAGTGTTAGAGTATAGTACCGGAAGGATACAACAGTATCACCCACAGCATAGTGTCAACCGATGTCATACACACATGTGGACCCATGTTAGTACATAACTGTAGTAAAATGCATACTGGCCATTGAAAGTTACTATGAGATGTTAACAATGTGTACAACAGGGTATGCCACACTTCCCATGTGTCCACCATGCACGTACATGCAGACAGTGCGCACCCACCATGTTCACAGATGTACACTTGCTAATCTGTACTGCACACATCACACACGTACTGTCCACTCACTAACACATGCTGGCAACACATTACACTTCAGCCAAGTGGCACATGGGTGGACAATACATACACAGACCTAACAGTGGTGTAAACAATGCCACATTGACAATCAGAGCTTTGATGCATAATGCCTGCTCAGACATACCTACAAGGATGTCATTACACTTTCCTGTTTTCAACTTGCTAATATTGCTACACTGCTATAATGTCACCATGTGCATCAGCACCATGTTAGCCTGTTCCTGCATCAATGTTACAGATGACAGGAGGGGACACAGGTATCATCATATGCACAGGGTGTGTTGTTGTTTGCCAGAGCCTGACATTGTCCCATCCAATCGACATGTGTGTGTGTGTGTGTGTGTGTGTGTGTGTGTGTGTGTGTGTGTGTGTGTGTGTGTGTGTGTGAGGGACAACAGTACAGCATGGGCCAACGTTGATGTAATGTGTGTGTGTATGTGTGAGCCCTAGTTGTTTGGTTGATGTGTGTGTGTCTGCATGCGCACATCTCCACCATGTGGCTGCCATATACGGTAGTTTGTGGGACAGCCACAGACTGTACCTGCTAGGCTGTACAGATCACTGTCTCCAGCCATGGACACAGTACCTGTGCCTGGCAGGGGTGCTACGGACAGTATCGGGTACCAACCCCGACTGGGTACTGTCATCAGAGGCAAAGGTATGACGAATGGACCCATGTCCCTGCTGGGACTGGCCAGAGCCACGTGCACGTGGTCTACTGGGATGGTCAATGGACAGGCCAGCCCCAGCATGGCTGGGGCTGGTACTGCCACTACGGGAGAGGCTGTGAACTGTGAGCCATCTGTGACTACTGCCAGCTGTTGCTGTTGCTGGCATGCATCCGCGTTGACGTTGCAACCGTCCCGCACGGTCCTGGCTCATGGAAGACATATTGTGGTGGGCAGCTACTGTCTCTCCCCAACGTCTATCAATGACCTCGGTGTAATTCCGGATGGCACCGGCAAGGTCATGGATGCTGTCATTGATAGCGGTGTAATGGGCCCTCTGCGCCCTAAGTCCCTGTCTGGTATACCATTCCATATGTGCCTGAGCCTGCATTACAGCCCGGAACATGCTGGACATTGTAAGACCTGTGAGGGCACGTCTGCCAGGGGCAATATGACCAGCGGTGCTCACCTGAGAACCCCTGAACCTCCGCCCATGTGGTACCATTCCAGGAATCCGGCTATGGCTGCTGTGAGGGGATGCAAGTGCCATGGGTACCACACTCTCCTGGTCAATGCCAACTGTATGCTGTCCCTCACCTATGGCCATTGGTGGTGAGGGATGTATTGACAGTATGAGTGTGGGCATAGATGGGGGTTGAACGCTGTATACTGTTGATTGGCGGACCAACGACAGACCCTGTCAAACCTTCCTGTGCCATCACAATACCTGTCTCATCATCACCACTATTCGTGGCAGTGGCTTCAGGTTCCCTGCTGCTTTCGGCCACCCCTAACTCAGCACCTGTGAGAGGAAGACAGAAACACACACTTTACAGTCTGCACATGATGCACACATGAACACATGCACACATGCACACATATACACTCCTCACTACAGCACATACACACACACACCAGCAATCCAACACATACTCTATAGTGGGTGTCAGTATCATAAGGCTAACAGTCACCACACACGTGTCAGCATGCAGAACATGTGTTGCACAAGACCATGCAGTGCAAGTGTAGACGCCCCTATTTCATGGAAGTGTTCATGGCTTTGATGCAACTGTGTAGTTGTTCAGTGATTGGCTACACCCTGGAACACAATGTGTACCTGGACACAACATTGCTGTGCAAGTATCATCAACTCTGCAATGCCCTGTGCACCATCACTCACAGGTATACATGCCATGGCTGCATGTGTCATCTGTGTGACACATAGAGTTCCATGTCTGAGTACAGTGTCTGTGTCCATAGCAGATAATAGTGGGCACAGGTGTAGCACATGCATGCTATGTACACACACGGGATGAGTGGTGCATGTTGACGTGAAGGAATCCCAGTGCTCGACATGGCCAGTGTACAGTGGTTATGGTGAGTGTGGGACATATTGCAGATATGTCGGTGCCAGCCATGGCATGGCATGCTACACAACATTAAACACGACACATACCCAATGTGTGTCATGTGACCTATACACCCGCTAGCATTCCATGACATATATGTGACACTTTGTTCGGATGGTGACTGCTGTGCATATTGTGTATACTGGCACATGTAAGCACACACACAACATGCTATGCATATTGTGTATAGGTGCAGATGTTTGCACACACACAACATTGAGGTGCACAGCAATGACTGCTCTGAGTAGTACTGTGGTCACTGTAACTGGATGGGGTGTAGTACCCTGTGCCATCATCATCATGCATCTTGTGGTCACTCACAGCTACTAATGTGTGCAAGACCACCACCTAGCATGCTGTACCTGAGCTGCAGTGCTGTGGCTACATTTACAATTACACAGCCACTTTGTACATGGGTGTGTGAGGTGCCCAATAGGGAGCATTGCCTAACATGACTGTGTTATGTGTTGAAGAGTGTTGCACAGCCCCATGATAGGCCTCTACCCCTGAGGTACATCATGTGTGTGTGCATGACATGTGGGATACTGAAATGTGACCTTACAGCGGGTGTGTGGTAATGCCAAATGTAGCATGTTTTCGTGTACTGCGTATGATAAACATGTTCTGTTGTGTACAGCTGTAGCAACTATGCATATCCAATGTTCACTACAGTGTTGCCACAAATGTGTCTGCTGCTCTGTGCATTGCATGTGATTGAGATAGCTACTGACTTTACTGAGATGTTTAATGTCTCACAGCAAACATGCACAGCATGCATTATGCATAGGTGTATGTGTACATGGCCTACACCACACCTATGACATGCACATGTCATTACCAATATTAAAGTGTTAACACACTCACCAGCATGTATCGTCTGCCCTGCTGTCACACCAGAGGGACCTACAAGAATATGACACAGTTTGTCAGTGGCCACAACTGTGGCATTGCTACTGTGAGTGTGCTAAACTACAGTAGAACAACAGTCAACAGTCACAGGTGTACAGATACTATTCCAAATATCAGTATTGCACACAATAGGCAGCACAACTGCTGAATACACAGTACACATCTCACATATGCATATTCTAACAATACAGGTAACAGTAGTCTACAGCTAGGACATATTACCTGCACGCTCCATGTCATCATGCTGGGTGGCTCTGGCCTCCATGATGACACATGTGTGATGCTGTTGCTGCTGTAGGCCACTACACTTAGGAGCAGTTCCTCCACTCTGGTGAGGGGGCGATGTATGACTGCCCCACCACCTGTGGAAGCTGTTGTCTATGGATATCAGATGCACGCCGCCAGACATGTCTAATTAAATCACTGCAGTGATGGCGTACCTGCTCATATGTCCAGTTATGCATGCCTATGTAATTTACCTGACGAACAAGGTCTTGCCATAGTGCAGTACGCTCATGCTGGTGCTGGCTGGCCCTGGAAAACAGCAGTGTATAGTGCTGCACCAGGCTGTTGTGTATTTCCTGTTCCTTCGCAGCTGTATATGATGGATTGCGTTGATGAGCCATAACCCTGGAAGACAATTAAACGATATGTGTGAGCAAGTCATGTGGCACACTTAACATTATTAAGTACAGATATCACTTAACTGCCATATATAGCATCTGTTTGTCTGTCAGAGGATACACACATTCAATACCACATATCAGTGCTCAGCCCACAACTGGCTGACAGTGCCTGCCACACTCCATATAACAAACCAGTATGCACCAGTACCCGGCACACTGTTTGGGATACAATGCACAACCTCACCACGGGGATAAATATTAAGCTAATACATGAAGAAATATGTCATCCAATGCATTGAATGTAAAGTACATTTACAGTATAAACCACCCTAGTCATTGATGCCATACCCCTACCTAACATATGTGCACGGTTGTTAATATAGCTGGCATACTGCTGTAACAGAGTATACATGTTGCTAGGTACACACACATACCCTGTAACACATATGTGATTGCGGGCATGGTACAGGCATCATTACACACACATCAGACATACATACAACACACAAATGTATGCCGACACAGATGAGCATTACCTGTGTACCTTACAGTACTGTGTGCCTCTACTTACAGATACCTATGCCTGAGGTATGTAAACTGTGCAGACTACAGGAAACACACAAGACAGTGTTACCAGGGCATGTGAACATATACCATACTGTGCTGTTTAGGCCTACAGCTTCAGGTAGTACAACAGTTCATATGTGAGCTGGATTCACCAGCAGTACCACTTACTGAGCATACATGTATTGCTTCAGCCTACAATGGGACACCACAGTTGTACACAAGGAACTACGTCACAACATATGCCATCCTACTATGTCTGCATCCCAATAACTGACACATCTTTCTCTGGCCTCACACCTAGGACACAAACTACCATAACAGAAACAACCTCACACTAAGCTATCACACCTTTACAGACCTTGCACACATTCACTGTCACAGTCATTCCACCTCACATAGCAGGTATTGCACTGAGTACATGTGTGTGTGTGCATTGTGTCATAGGTAGGTAATATGCTATTGGCCCTAGGCCTAGAGCAGCCTAGCCATATGCTACCTTGGCCTTTGACACACATGTAATGTGATTTCACTTGCTCCTGTCAACCGGATACACAGAGGTGACTCCCAGGGCATATTACCTATCTCCCAAACAATCATCAGGGGTATGTATGACATCTGCTAATGAGGAGCCTTGTTTGTTAATGCTGGGTGGTTTAGTCCAGAGAATGGCATATTTGTGGATAGGAACCTGTACCTGCAGCATGTGCTGTTTAGTGAGGTGGCGAGGATTAGGGCCCTAGGTCATGTAGCCCGGAGGGATTGTGAGGTGTTGACATTGTGGTTGGCCGACTGCTATGGGTGAGACATACCTCTGTATGTCCGGCAGAGGTAACCTCTGGGTGGGCGGTATGCAACGCACTCTAGCTGTGGTTTTGTGAGTCAGTCTGCATAGGGCATGTGTTTGAGGGCAGTATTACTCTTTGTGAGGTATGTCTGTGGCCTTTCCACTTGCTGTAGTTGTCATGTGAGGTACATACCACATGGGGCATTGTGATGAGTAGAGAGGAACACTGACCTATATTTCACCTTTTGTGATGACACGTACCACATAGACAGATTACAAGACTAGTGTGGCACTGTTATTATCAACGGGGAGGCTACTGTCCACCTGTGTCCCATGTTCCCTTCTGACACCTTCAGTGTTAGGCAGGCTACCACCTATGTGGTAGTTACTGGGTAAAGTGTTTCGGAATGAGGTATGGCACTGCAGTACCAACAATGGTGTTCAGTCCATGCCTTGGTCAACAGGCACCTGTTGCAGTACGTATGACCCCGTGTCACCCTCTCTCTCTCTACATATATATATATATATATATATATATATATATATATATATATATATATATATATGTGTATATATATATATATATATATATATATATATATATATATATATATATATACATATCTATACATAGCTATAGATATCTATACATATCTATACATATCCATATATGTCTATATATATAATCTATGTATATCCATCTATATATATATATATATATATATATATATATATATATATATATATATATATATATATATATCCATATCTATATATCTATATATGTATATATATCTATATCTATATATCAATATATATATATATATATATATATATATATATATACACACACACACACACACACACACACACACACACACACACATATATATATATATATATATATATATATATATACACATATATGTATACATCCATTCTTGTACATATAGATGCACATATAGGCACATATACTGCCCACCTTTCATGGTGGGGATGTCAATTATGCAACAGTTGTGAGACATACGGTTATGTAATAATATTGCACAGTGTTGTGCAGAATGCATTTTGCTGTCCTCAGGCCGTATAGCTGTAGCAGGCCTCACTGCCTGTAACTCAGTCCCACAGCGTTTCACCATCACATGGCATATACCAGCACTGCTTGCTGTCTGCAATGCCACACACTACAACCTACATACATATGTGCACATAGCAACCTTCAACAACATACATATGTCCAGCCTTCACTAACAGTTGCAGTATGTCCCTTGCCCTATGCACATGTGCATATACATATAGATACGGACTGCTGCCACATATGGATGATTCACATTATGTAGAGTACCCTTCAGACACATCATTCGGATGCCAGCAAATACATATCCGTTACATACCTTATCTTTGTATTCCTCACCTCCGTCTGTTGTAGCTGTTGCTTTTTTTTTTTTTTGGTTTTGGTTTTCTCTGTGTGTTGGTGTTTCTTTTCAGTGTCTGTCTCTTACAGCCTGTTTGTCTCCGTCTGTCTGTCTGTCTCGGTTTGTCTGTCTCTCTTGCTCTCTCTCTCTCTCTCTCTCTCTCTCTCAGTTAGTGCAATGATATTATTGCATGTGTGGACAGCAAGTACAGGCTGTTTTTCTAGGTATCTGCACATGTGCATGTGATGGCCTCTGCACCAATTGGTGCCCACCATTTAGTAATTGCATGCAGCCTGCTGTGTGGTAATTGCAGCACTCACTGTGATTGCAGGACACTGCTATAAAATGCTAGGTTAGGTAGGCATAACCCTTTCAGTTGTGCAAGGTGGAGCCCATGCTTATTTCTGTGGACACTGTTGTCTCAGTCAGAAGGTTGGTATATGTCTCATATCTGAAGCTAGGGTTGTAGCCAGTGATATGCATGTTGTACTGAAACCTGACTGTTGCTTCTTCCAGTGCACTCTTCTCAGTGTGTAAGTTTACTCACACCTCCTAATGCTAACATAACCCTTTCAGTTGTGCAAGGTGGAGCCCATGCTTATTTCTGTGGACACTGTTGTCTCAGTCAGAAGGTTGGTATATGTCTCATATCTGAAGCTAGGGTTGTAGCCAGTGATATGCATGTTGTACTGAAACCTGACTGTTGCTTCTTCCAGTGCACTCTTCTCGGTGTGTAAGTTTACTCACACCTCCTAATGCTAACACTGGATACCTGGGAGTATGTACTTTCTTTTCGAATTAGAGAATTAACTGGCATACAACAGTTATTGCAATGTGTTCCTATGGCTTTCCTGTTTTCCCTTTACATTCACTCATTGTAATGCATGATATATTTCTTACAGCACCAAGTTATTGTATATATGCTGTGGCTTAGTGGTACTTCATACAGACTGGTGAGTCCAATGTGTGGGGTTCGAGACTGACAAGGGTATTTTATTTTGCTGCTGAGCAGAACAAGGGCCCTGCTATAGAGTGACTAAGGCACGTTTAAGCAGTTGTAAGCACGTTTGCGCAGGTTTGCACGATGCTTAGCGACGCTTAGCTAAGTGCACACATGCGCACACTGGTGCAAACCCGCTTACTACTGTTTACAAGTGCTTACTCTCGCTAACCCCCACGCTCATTTCTTTGACAGAAAAGTAAATGGGGAGATAGGAATGTTATGATAAAGGGTGCACAAAGAGGGGAAGACAGTAGGGAAACCAGCTCGGGCTGTACAGGATGGGTGTGGGGAAGGTCCATAGCTGCCTATTTCTTTACCAGCAACAGCTGTGCATATGCAATACATTAGGAGTGAAATTTGAAACCTTCCATCCCTGAGAGAGGGGTGAGGACAACTAAGTATGTTGTACTACCAATTATGAATATCAGGCACATGCACTGTTTGTGAACTGCTATACTGTTATTAGTACGGTACTCACTTCTGAACAGTTTGTGGTTTGTTTGTGTTGACATTGGCACAGTCTGCTCAGGACAACTGGACATTTTTCAGTACTGTGTATGCCTACCTACACCCGTGGGTGTGCCTGACTACACAAGTATATGGTACTTTTGGGTAGGGGTGCAGAACTGCGGAGAGTATTATTTATTATCGTGTGCTGTTTATCTTGCTGAACATGCAGAGTTGCTGTGTACCTGTTAGTCTATAAAGGCTAGTAGTCTGTCTCAGTAGCTCCCACCTGTGGACATATCCAGATGGTAGACAGAGGTTAGCCTAGTATCCTTTGACTGTGCACCACACCAGTCTTTTCAGCACCTGAACAATGGCATTGTCACAGGTGGTTGCTAGCAGTACATGGCTACATCCTTTGATATTTCTGTGGTGTACTCCTACATACGGGCATGCTTGTGGAATTCATTCTACAGCTATTTGCTGAGTGTGTAACAACAGACAAGACAATATGCCTATGTGTTTCTGACACTTCCAGGCCTCAGATACCCTCAGGTAAATATTTGAACAGCCTCAGGGAAAGGTACATATAAGTGGGATACACCTGTGATATATTTCAGATATTTTGCTGTTGAGACTTTGGGGGATTCGGAGCATATGTATTACTACACCTTTTCTGACGTGCAAGCAGTGTCTATTCTCACTTATTGACATTTTTCATTAAGTGAGATTCCCCACCTTTCTGCCTACTGTTAGTATATTTCACAGGGAGTCAGAGGAGCACAGCTAACATTTGTTTGCAAATCAGGGACATCCCTGTAAATCAGTCACAGTTGGGAGGTCTGGCATCTGACCTATTCAAATATGCCAGTGTTTATCCTGCTCTGATACTGTGTGGGGTTTGTAAGGTGCTACTGTAACATTATTCCCTACTAGCATGGCTGGTTCTCTTTTCACAGTGATGTCATGCAATTCCACAACACTTGCTGGTTAAGGGCCACAGAACAAGATTTGTGTTATGCCATTCCTATTCTCCCTTTACATTCACTCATTGTAATGCATGATATATTTCTTTCAGCACCACATTATTGTATATCTGCTGTGGCTTAGTGGTACTTCATGCAGACTTGTGAGTCCAAGGTCTGGGGTTTGAGACTGACAGGGGTATTTTATTTTGCTGCTGAGCAGTACAAGGGCCCTGCCATAGAGTGACTAAGGCACTTTTAAGCAGTTGTAAGCAGGTTTGCGCGATGCTTAGCAATACTAAGCTAAGCGCACACATGTGCACACTCGCTTAAACACGCTTGCTACCGCTTAAATGTGCTTACTCCCACTAACCCCCGTGCTAATTTCTTTTAAAGAAAAGAAAATGGGGAGATAGGAAAGTGGTGAAAAAGGGGGCACAAAGAGGGACAGACAGTAGGTAAACAAGCTCTGGATGTGCAGAATGGGTGTAGGCAAGGTCCATAGCTGCCCATTTCTTTAACAGCAACAACTGTACATATGCAATGAATTTGGAGTGAAATTTGTAACCTTCCACCCCTGGGAGAGAGGTGAGGACAACAAAGTATGTTGTACTGCCAATTCTAATTATCAGTTTACATGTCCAATGGACATGTGTGCAAAATGGGCAGCTATGTATGGGGCATAATTTTTTTGTGGGTACAGATTGCCCTTTCTTTTTTTAATTTTATTTTCCAGGTGAGAGTGGGAAGTGAGGTAGAGGAAGTAGGTATGTCCGGGGAGGTAGGTTGGGAAGGTAAACAGACAAGACAGACAAGACGCATACAGGGGCGGTGTATGACGCATAGGGTGGGTGAACACAATTGATGGAGTCAGATGTTTGGAAATCGCAAGCCCATGAGTCCACAGATGGTAACAGTGGAACTGAGATCCCCACCCATGGGCAGTCACCATTGAACCTTCACAGCCCCGAGGGTGGCTGTGCTGGGGGCTGCGTAGGACGGGCAGGCTCACCCGTGAGACACACCACTCTCACCTCAAGCTGGTGTAGGGGATCAGCGACTGAATGCTGGATCTCCCTATGCACCACAACCCGGACCCTTCGAAGGGTGACAGGTGGCCCTTCTCCACCCATGCTTGCACGGGGGGACAAGCCCCATCCCCTTCAGTGCTTCCACCCGAAGGTGTCACAGGACCAACGGAGGAGGGAAGCCCGGGCTGGGCACCAGACCTGCTGGTGCCAGGTGCACTCGCCGGCTGAGGAGGGACAGGTGGGTCTGCTGGGACCGGCCTTCCCATACATTCTGTGATTAGGTGTGTTTAATTACAACATAAGCAAAACAGCATTCCAGATTAGTTGTAACAGCATGCAATAATATTCCCATTAACCCAACACAACAAGGGTACAACAGTTGAACAGCAAGCATAACACATGCATATATTGAACCACAGTGGTTATTCCAACAGCATGCATGGATGTTTGGTAGCAACAGGCCACCATGATTGTGGTATTCAAACAGGGCACATGCATCAACGTGAATGCAAAGATTTATAGAACAATAGGACATATGTCCCAACAAATATTTAAGATTACACATACCCATTGAGGTGTGGAATTGCATGGTTTATGCACATACAGTAGGGTGTAGAAAATACCTCGGATAGCATCTTTTAATGACCTTTTCATCTACACTACATTCCTAGTAACTGCAAGTGTATATCCCCTACATGTATTATTATACTTGCCACCATACATTAGGTTGTGTAATGGGTTTGGCTAGTTCAATATATGCCTGGCCTATATCTGACATACTAACTGTCCAGGATGCAGATGTTACTGCTACATATTTCTTGATTGCATTTATATTTCTTTATCTACATATCTGGGATGTTTTCACATGACATTTTCGCTTCGATTTATACAGAACCCTGCATTTCTTGACACACACTCACATTTTTGGGGAAAATATAACATGCTACACATGTGCCAGGTTTACTTATTCATGCCAGCCAGTAAGTGACTGTTGTGGACTGTATATATGTTTCACAGCTACTAGCACTTCCATCACCCACTTTATATGAGACTGCACAACTCTGGGTTGCCAGTACCTTTTCAAACAGTACTGTTTGTATAATGCAAGGGTACAACAACATTTCAGACTCTGTGACACAGACACACTCTGGGTTTTAGGCCTTTATTAATGACATTACACACTTTTCCACAGGCTCACTCCTTTGTTTTAACGGTGTATATGGCAGACATGTTCAAGACATATTATACCTTTATTAATAGGTTAGCACACTCTTTTTTCAGGCTCACTCACTTATTTTATATGACAGTGCCCGCAGAGATATTATTCCAGACATATTTTACCTTTCTTAATGGGTTACTACACTCTTTTTTTTTATCTGACAGTACATGCAGAGGACTTATTCAGGCAATTTTATGGCTGTATTATTGGACTACAACACTTTCTTTCATGCCCTCTCCCATATTTTATATAACAATACATGCAGAATAATCACTACCCTGCCTGGTGGCGCAGCCTTAGCAGCCTATCAGCATAGGCTTGCTGATTCATAGCATGGTCACCTGCAGCTGTAAAGTAAATGAGGAGATATTGAGACATACCTATCCGTTATACATACTCCATTATCAATTCTTACATACTGCATTCCATGGCTACATACTCAATTGTGGGGCATCCCGCATCCCATGGGCCTCCTGTATCCACTGGTTCAGGCGGTCCTGCTTTCGACTCTTCAGGTCTGCATGGTGGTGACGGACCTGCTCACCAGTCCAAGGAACACCTGTGGCACTTGTGAGGTCACGAGCGAACCAGTTCCAAGCCTCTGCCTTGTACTCTGTCCCTTGGAACTGGCCCTGCAGGAGTCTTGTCTCGTGATGGTGGACAAGGAGACAAACCATGTATTTGGACTCCTCGATTCCCCAACGTTGCGCTCGGAAGCATGTTCCCTCTCGACACCAGACATTCAAACTGCAGATGTGAGCTACAATCAGTTATGGCGTGTATTCCTACCTGTAGGGCTTAAATATGCCACATTTCCCGCACTTTTTTGTGATTGGTCATTTTGTAAAATTCTCGGCTGACTGCAGACCTGCTTAGTAATGGTTAAACTATCATTCGGAAGTATATGAATGTTAACAGTGGATGTTTCCCCTATGTTGTCATGGCTTAGTGGTTCTGTACTTTTCTTCTGATGCACAGAGTCCTGGGTTCGAACCTTGTCATTCATTTTATTTTCATACTGTCCAGACAGGCTAGGGGGTGTGGCTGCATTTAAGCAACTTTGCTCTACGTTGCTCCTCGGTGCCCTATGGTGCCCTGATTGGCGTGGCGTGCACGTCCGCACAAACACATTGTGCTGGGTAAAGTGCTATTAAACTATGGGCAACTGTATTACGCTGGGTAAAGTGCTATTAAACTGTGGGCACCTCTATTGTGCTAGGTAAAGCGCTATTAAACTATGGGCAACTCTGTTGCGCTGGGTGAAGCGCTGCTTAACAGTAGGCAATTTTATATCAGGATCCTTTAAAATATTTATTTTCTTCACTGATACATTGGCCATTTCACTGCTTTTTAGAAATGTTTAAACATATTTGTCAGGTATTCAGTTATTATTTCATATATTGATTTAAAAAATAAATACAAAGGGGAGTGGTGGGACTCAAACCGTTAATGCCTCTTCTTTGTGCGAACGCTCTACCATTATGCTATTGCTATTTTGTGTGATTTACATAAACATTCTTTCTTATGCTCTTCCATGTCAGAATTGCTAACTCTAGCTAAGCAATGGGCACACCCGTGCACACACGCACAAATACGGGCAACTATTTTGGGAATTTAAAAAATATATTTAATATTTTGCGTTTTAGACCTATGATAGGGGTTTACAATATCAGGGAGTGTAGTGTTGGGTGCAGGGACATTTGAGCGGACTCGCTCTGGTGTGTGTGCTTTTTTTACTTTTCAAACACTTGCAGGGGTGTGGACATTTAGACTGCTCGGCAGTCCGACACGCCCCCTGCTTTCTTACACAGTCTGTGTAAGACATACAGTTGAGTCAGCGTGCCCTCATGCATATTCATGGCACGCTGACATCATACCGTTCAACTGCAGCCTCCGAGTAAGGCTTATTAAGTCTTACATGGAGGATTCGTGAATCCGGGGGACTCTCAAACATATTCAGAAGTACTCTGTTTTTTTTACAGTTCAGTTTTGTACACACTTGTGGATCTTCCTGTACCAGTCTGCTAGGCATTATTTCACTTCACATAAAAAAAACAAACAAAAAAAAAAAACAAAACAAAACACACTTTTCTGTGCCAACAACAAAATGCATCAGTGCAGCTATGTCAGTAGAAAAGTACTGGAAGTACTGAAATGCATACAATATATGTACTTTAAAACTCACTTCTCATTCAGTTTTAAAGAATCTAATAGAAATACTTTTAGGTCTTTATGTATTATGTAGTTTAAAGCAGTTATTCAAATATGATAAAAGATATGCATTATTTACTTTACCACTACACCTAACCCCTCTGACTGTTAGTGTCATATGTATAAAATTAGTACAATGATACTAGATATGGCTACTGGTATATAAAATCTTGAATGGTACATTACATTTTATTTTACACAGTCTGATGTGTCTGCATTTTAGTAGTCTTTAGTGATGATTTTTTTATCTTTATTGTAAACAGGTTTATTTATTGCATGCAAAGTATATTTCTGCAGTTAGTAGTAAACATTTTCTGTATGGTACCATTGCATACACGGATTAATACAGTAATCAAAATACGTATTTCAAACATTATTAATAAAACTATTTCATTACACTTACATTTTTATTGTCTTTTTGGTATAAGCACAATACTCTTGATTGATCAAAAGACATGCCTCAACTTTACCAGCCAGTATGAAATCAAAGGCCATTTCATTCTTTTTTCCTCAAATGCCCCCCCCCCCCACTGCTGTCATAACTGTCATTTTAATAGTATTGGTGTTATAACTTTTAAAAATATAGACAGTTTTATTTTGCAGTTCTCATTGCTTTTATTGCTCCATACAATGCCTACTATTGAAATACCATTATTACCAAGGTCTGTGTGAGTCACATCAAGTTATCTCTTTTGTTTTACAATTTTAACTTTTTCCGGTAATGTGGTTAAATGTCTAATACTGCAGCATACACATGCCAGAGGTGTACCATTTGTCGATGTAGTCTCTAGGTCAACATTTATGAGCTTTGTTTTTACATTCAAAATAGTTCTGGATGACTAATAGCATCATTCCTACTGAAAATAATTCAGCTTTCATTTTTGTTAATGCTAAGTCTATAAAATTTAACTGGTCATAGACTGAGTAAGTCAATAGTTTTTTTCTAGTATTGAAGTAAGCAGTAGAAATGCAGTTGCTTTTATCCAATGACTGCTTTCATACTTCACCGGGAATGCACATAGGTCTAGGTCTACAGCTGGGTATCACATTGAAGTACAGTCTTTTTGATCCCACAAAAAGAAGTTACAGGCAGTTTAATTAATGCTGCTGAGGTTTACTAATTTTTCTAGGATCACTCCTCTTTTGAAATTATTGGAGGCAGTTGGCAGATAAATAATAGAGAGAGGTCACATGTATTCACTGCCTGTTTGTCTTATTTCCAGAAGAACGTTGAACTTCAGTGACAAACGGGAGCATGGGTTGAAGTAATAATATCTACAAACAACATCAGGATCCTCATTATGGAGTCTCTTTCGATTTCTGCTATATTTGGAAGTGGTGGGAGTGGAGTGAAAGGTGGCTCTTCAGCTTCTGCAGTCATCACTAGGCAGGTCCTTCATTAATTTGTTGGATGTATTTACGCAGACAGGCTAGTCATTGTGCTTTAGGTCATGACAGTAGGAAAAAATCTGCTTTGTTTATGAAAAGTATGTAAAATAGAAATGAGTCTCACACAAAAAAGTAATGCATCACTAATCAAAGTGATCTTCTTCTCTGTGCTGGGTAAATTGGTTGATATTTTCATAAGTGTTTCAGCTTAGCTTCTTTTTTCTATTAAACAAGGGACATCTTTATTAAATTTTCACGTATGACATAGGCGAGCTTGCATTTATATAAATGAAAATAAACCATACCGACATAATTTCAATTGCAAACATTATACATTACAAACTATGATGACACAACTGTAGTTGCAAACATTATACAACACCTATAATCTATTTAGTCATTGTCAGTCAAATATTACTTAACTCATTCATATCCTGCCTTCTTTCAAACCTCGTTCCTCCCTGTATGTATTGTTCTCACAATTCCCATTTTTTCTTATGCAATTTGCTCCTACCCTTTTCTAAAGATCCCAATTCCATTTGTTTTATCTCTGTTACTATATTCCCTACTTCTAGTACAATTGGTTTAGACTTTGATTTCCATTTTCTAGTAATTGCTTTTCTGGTGGTATCACGACACACAGAACAGGATATGAGGACTGCCTGGGTTCTCATGGGTGGGGCAACAAGAATAAAGAAGGAGAAGCCATTCTAGACTTCTGTCTGGCAAATGGCTTGATAGTAGCCAACATATGACTCAGAAAGAGAGACAGTCACAAGATCACATACAAGAGTAGTCAACATGCAACTCAGGTAGACTTCCTCCTAGTAAGGAAAAGGCACTGGGGCAGAATCCATGATTGCAGTCATCCCCAGTGAAACAGTCGGCCCACAACATAAACCACTAGTTGCCACAATCAGCTGCAAGAAGTGGTCAGAGAAGGCTCTAAGGTCAACAGGGACCAGGTTGAAGACCTGGACGTTGACTGGAGCGAAAGTGCAACTGTTCAAGGAATTACTTGGGGCTCTAGCACCCCAAGAAGAGGAGGAAATAGGTGAAGTTGAAGAAGAATGGCAGCGTCTAAAAGGAGCAGGTGTTAGGACTACAGAAAAGATATGTGGCCGAGCTAGGTATGGAAATAAGGTACATAAGGAAAGTTGATGGTGGAATGCAGAAGTCCAGGAAGTCATCAAAAGAAAAAAAGAGTGCAGGAAGAAGTGGGAGACAGAAAAGACTGACCAGGCTAGGAAGGACTACTGGTTGGCTAACAAAGAAGCTAAGAAAGAAGTTGCAATAGCAAAGACTAGGGTATCGGAGGCACTGTACCAGCTTCTGGAAAGTGACTCAGTAAGGGACACAAAGAAAGACAGAAAGATAAAGAAGATAGACACCCTTCATAA
This sequence comes from Protopterus annectens, assembly GCF_019279795.1. Classification (NCBI taxonomy): domain Eukaryota; kingdom Metazoa; phylum Chordata; order Ceratodontiformes; family Protopteridae; genus Protopterus; species Protopterus annectens. The sequence continues at coordinate 1,559,838,530 of NC_056737.1, forward strand.
GGGATGCCAGCAACAACCTGCTCACCAGCCCAGAGGACATCAAAGGCAGATGGAAGGAGTATTTCCAGTAGCTTCTGAATGAAGAAAACCCCACAGAAGCTATACTGCCCCAGAAACAGCCTACAATGAGAGAAGAAGAGGAGCCCACCCTAGTGGAAGTAAGAATAGCACTAAGGAAGAGGAAGTCAGGGAAAGCATCAGGCTCAGATGAGGTCACAGCAGATATGATAAAGATGCTGGGTGAGATGGGGGAGAAATGGCTCCTGAAGGAACTAATAGCAGCGTGGAGAGAAAGGCGTATCCCAGATGACTGGAGAATAAGCATACTTGTGCCAGTGTACAAGAACAAAGGGGACATCCACAACTGTGGGCAGTACAGAGGTTCAATCTCCTGTCACACTGCATGAAAGTTTGGGAGAGGCTGATTGATAAACGGATACGCAGAGTAGTAGAATGTAAGATGGGAGATGAGCAGTTTGGATTCAGACCAGGATGCAACACAACTGACCCGATGTTTACATTGAGACAAATACCTGAGAAGAAGCTAGAGATGAGGAGACAGTCCAACTGGGCATTCCTCGACTTGGAGAAAGCAAATGACAAGGTCCCAAGAAAGCTGATCTGGGCAGTACTGCAGTGGTTTGAAGTCCCAGAAACATTGGTAGAATTAGTGCAGGCTATATACAAGGCCCCAATGACTCAAGTGCCGACAGTGTTCTGCCTCACAGAGGAGTTCTCAGTGGGTGTGGATGTACATCAGGGTTCAGCTCTGAGCCTTTGCTGTTCATACTGGTGATGGACTACATCAGCAAACAGGTCGGAGGGGACGGATCAACAAAGCTGCTGTATGCAGATGATGTGGTATTAAAGGCAGACTCTGAGCAAGAACTCCAGCAAAGGATAGGAGAATGGAATGCAAAACTGAAGGCACATGGGATGAAACTAAGCATTGCCAAGATGGTGGTAATGGCAGCAAATTGGGGAAATCCGAAGAAGCTGAGAATAGATATAGAAAAGAAGATAGTGGAACAGGTTAACAGCTTCAAGTATCTGGGAGGAGTAGTTGAGGAGAAGGGTAGTCTGAGTTAAGAGGTCAAAGCTAGAATCAGAGGGGCTGCAACTGACTGGCATAGAGTATCAGGTGTAGTCTTTGACAGAAGAATGCCAAAGAAGCTGAAAAGTAAGGTGTACAAGACAGTGGTGCAACCAGTACTACTGTATGGTACAGAAACCTGGGCAGTAAAGGCAAAATAGTTGAAGAAGCTAGAAGTGATGAAAATGAAGTGCCTGAGAAAGGTGATAGGATGCACACTGTGGGACAAACGAAGAAATGAGGGCATAAGAGCAGAAGCCAAAGTAGCTCCAATTGCAGAAAAGATCAAAGAAACAGATTTCGGTGGTTTGGGCACATGTGTAGAAAAGCAGAAGACAATCTGGTGAGGAAGATTTGGGACAGACAGGAAGAAAGAAACAGGAAGAGAGGACATCCAGCAAAGATGTGGATGGCTTATGTGAAAGAAGATCTGCGACAGTCAGGCATGAGTGTTGAAAAAGGCAGTAGTGTGGCACTGAATCGAGAGAGTTGGCAACAGTTAACATGATACCCTGACCCCATGTAGAAAAATGGGAAAAAGGGGGGCTGATGATGATGCTTTTCTGGCAGCCACCATAATTAGTCTCAACAAGGTCCTACTGTGTCTAGGCAATTCCGATTCTGTGTAATAGTTCAAAAAAGTAATTTCCTTAGCTACACCAGTTTGCTTGCCCAGTATCTCTGACAGAGCAGTCTGCAGGTAATCTTTAAAGTCTGCCAACTCATTACACTCCCAGAAAATATGTTCCCAGTTACCTCTTTCTTCCCCATCACACCTCCAACATTTGCTATATAGATGAGGAAAAATTCTTTGAAGTCTACTTGGGTATAAAAATACCTATGTAAACACCTCCAAGCAAATATCTTAAATTTTCTAGACTTCGTTGCATATTTGGGAGACATACATATATCCCCCATTGTTTCTTTGTGAATTGCTTCTCCATTCTCTCTTCCTGATTCTTTCTAACCTTCTCTGACTGATTCTTATAGTTATCATGCAATATTTTATATGCTGTACTAACTATTCCTTTCTTAACGGGGCTTCTGTTCTAGATTCTCTTAAAAACTCTACCAGCGCTGGTCTTCTGTTTAGGACCTACATATTTCTTTCTCTCTGCCTATACTCTGATATCAATCCTTGATAGGGAAGGCAATCTGTAACCTGCAGTCCAAATAATTTCTTGGCGTCTTTCCTTTCTGTTACCTTTCCCTCTCTAGTTATTTGCTCCCAGTACCTTGGTTCCTTTACCAGTTTTCTCCAATAAATTCTACCCTGCTCTACCCTATTATCTGTACCCCTATTTGCAGTCATCCCTGTCAGCAGAATCTCCTTTCTCCTTTCCCGTGTTGGCTTAGTTCTTTGAATACTTTCTGCTACTTTCAGGGCTGGCCTTTGGTCAACTGGCACCCTAGGCAATAGGGCTCCACAGGACCCCCCATACCACCAGTGCCCACATCATGGTCTAGCTACAGCCTCCAGATTGCATTTTTCTTCCTTTTTCTCACAGTTCGTCTTACTGTTCAGTTTTTCCTGCATTCATTCAACATATTTTAAGGAAACCATTTCTTTACTACAAAAGAAAAAAAAAAAGAAAGAAAGAAATACTGGAAAAGCACCCCTGCTGGAGTGGCACCCTAGACAGTTGCCTAGTTGGCCTAAACTCAAGGCCAGCTGTAGCTACTTTATGAATGTAATATTCTGTATAATTATTGTTATTCTCCTTAAAGGTCTGCATCTGAAATCACAATCTATCCTTGTTTCTTGAGCTTTCCCCCTGTTTTATCATCATCTTTTTCCACTCTGAATTATAGATCTGAAGTAGTTAACTTCATTTGGTCAGCAACCTGTGGGTATCGGATCCGATTCGGATCCGAGCCGGCAGCTTTCCAAGCTAAAAGATCCAAGCTCCAAGCTCCTCCCCCTACCCATAATGCCCCGCAATCTCCCTCTAACCCTCAGATCTCGTTTGCTGTGGCTTCTGTAAGCTTATTAGAATGAGCTCCAATAGTGGTATCGTGAGTTTAGGCTTTTTTTATATATATTTCCTGTCAAAATTTTCTATACCTTTGTGTGACTGAATCCCTTATAACTCTTTTAGTAAATTAAGCTAATTTTAACAAAACTCTCTTCTCCCTTTTAGCTTTCTTCCCTCCCCTGCCTGTGTGTGAAGGTGTGTGAGTGTGGGCCTTTTTTTCCTTTTCTAGAATGTCCGAAGGCCCCAAAGCGGTGTTCTCCAAATGCTCTGAGTGTGGCCATAAGCTGTCCCCAGTGGATGGCCACACTTGGTGCATTATTTGCCTGGGGGTTGATCACCTCTCTTCGGGATGCACTATTTGTGCAACCTTCAACCCCAAGGCTTTGAGGGATAGGAGGACGAAGTTAATCCTTGCGGGCCTTTTGCCCCCGCATTCTACTTCGACCTCCTCCTCTGTGGCGCCAGCCGCGGCTGCCCCATTTACCACTTCCGATCCCCTGGCCAGGACTCAACCTCCCTTTTTGTCCCAGGAGGAAAGGGATGGTAGAAAGAGAGACAAGAGTGAGAGAGAGAGAGGGAAAAAGATAGGCACCGCAGCCACAAGAGGCGGTCCGAATCTGTCCCTTCAGGCCCGCTGTCCAAGCAGCTTGCCTCTCCCCTCAAAGTCTCCAGGTCTTCCCCCTCCCAGCTTCGTTCACCACGTTTCTCCCCGGAGCCAGAGGAGGAAACCCAGTCACCTTTGAGGTCGTCTAGGCGGCCTTCCCGGCCGGCCTCAGCGGCTTCATCTAGATCTACAAGAAGTTTATCTGACGCTGACATGGACCGGATGATGCATCGATTTCTGCAGGCCCAGATGCAGATGGGAGTGCTCTTGCCTCCCCCCCTCCGTGGGGGAGCTCGATCCCCTTTTTTGCCCCCATTGCTCCTTCTCTGACCCGCCTTCGGGTTTTGGAGCCGCCAGATCCATCTAGCTTTGGAGCCAGGGTGATGTCGGTGCCGACAGTGGTTTCTACTTCGGCGCCGACTATATCCTCGAGTCTGTCGGATCCTTTTTTGGATCCGAGCTCTCGAGGCCATGGGTTGAGCATCAGATCAGGAGGAGTTAGTGGGCCTTCGGCTCCATTGAGGTCGGAGTGCACTGCTCTTTTGGATCTGATCGGATCATCCCCAGTGCCGATCCACTCGTCGGATCCGAGGAGACTGCTTTCGGATCCAAGAGAAAGCAGTTCTCCCTCGGCGTTCGATGTCATGGAGAGGGTTCTTTCAAGGGATTCAAGGCCCCAGGCTCTTGCTACGGATCCACCCACCATTCCCTCTCAGATGGGCCTGTCCTCCATCATCCGGCCCCAGAAACAGCCTGTGCCTACGTCCCAGATAGTTCCCCTGGAGGAACAGGACATTGTTGGTGAGGCCTCCTCAGACAGCCCCCTCGAAGAGGTCCCCACAAACAGAAGTGCAAGAGGAGGCACTTGGACTCACCCGAGTCCCTCACGGAGGACACAGACTTAGAGGAAGGGGAACATTCCCCAAGGTCACCCCCCGAAGACGTCTCCTTCGGAGACATTATGGAAATGTTACACATTAGAGGGGGGTGGTCTGCCCAAAAACCTTCCTTGGATGAGTCTGTATTTCTGGAGGCATTTGATGCAGGCCCATCTACCACTTGGGTGTCCCCTCCCGCTGACCCCCTGGTAGACCTCATAACTACCAGGGCATGGAAGGAGCCGGACACTATCAAGCCAATACCTAAGAGAATGGACAGGATCCTCAGCCCTCCCACGGACAGGACAGTTGGAGCAAGGGTGCCCCAGTGGATACCATGGTGGTGGCGGCTGCCACTAAAAAGGAATTAGCACAGAAGAGTTCCTTGGTACATCCTCCAGACAAGGAGTCTTGGATGATGGACCGTTTGGGAAAGCGGATGTTCTCTTCAGCAACCTTCTCTTTAAGGTCACTGAATTATATGGCACACGTGATTCGGCTCCAGCGGGACCTGATTAAGGAGTACGCTGGGTCACCCCCAGAGTCCATGTTGGCTGAGGACAAGCGGACCTTCTCTGCTCGAATGGCCACTCTCAAGTCTATCACCAACACATCTATGCAAAGAAAGTGAACACAAACGACCAACTGAAGCCAAGAAACCAAAAAATGTGGCCCACAGCAGAAAGAAGGTAAATGAAAATCCAGTAGGTGAAATTCAACGAACAAATTTATTGGGTAAAAACCACACAGTAACAAATCCCTCAAGCGCTTTCACTCAGTGCAATACCGAGCTTTATCAAGATGAACACCATGTAACAACTGCTCCTTTTATGAAAAGAGTTGTGTCTGACTTCTTAGGTCATCTCCTTCATTCTTTTGGGAATTCTCTCCCATGCTACAGAGGGAGTGGCTAGAGCTAGCGGAATGGGCGTCGTCTTACGTAGACAGGCCTGGCTCCGTCCCTGCGATTTTGCAGAACCCTTCAAGGCGTCCTTCGCGAACACCCCTTTTGATGGTTCTATGCTCTTTGGCAAAACCATCCGTGATACGCTCCTCCAGAGCGAGAAAGATGGGAAAACTTTGTCTGCCATTGGGATCCGCTTCTCGGCTCCTCAGAGGTACTACTCCAGGAAACAAAGAGGACAGAAAAAGATGTGGTTCCGGAAAGCTCAACAATCCCATTTCGCTCCGGATCCCTTGTCCTTCAGAGGCAGAGGAGGACAGGGTGGATGCCGGCCCAGGGGCAGAGGGGGTCCAAAGAACTTTGGGTCGAGAGAACCTTTTTCCGATTGACCCACGCAACAGCCCTGAGAGGCTGCCCGGCTGCTCCTCTCTGGAGGCAGTTGGGGGGGCGCTTCTTGGAATACCTAGTGAAATGGGAGTCCATTACAACAGATCGCTGGGTGCTCTGAATCATATCCAGAGGCTATTCAATTCCTTTCCTATCCCACCCTCCCCGATCAACAAAACTGCCCGATATTCCACCCGATCAGAGGGAGGCAGCAGCATCAGAAATTCGAGGGCTGCTAAGAAAAAGAGCTATCCAGCATGTCCCCACAGAACAATTCGGATCAGGCTTTTACTCCAGGTTCTTCTTAGTGCCAAAAAAGACGGGGGACTTATGACCCATTCTCGACCTGTCAACACTGAACCTGTCAGTCGCCAAAGACAAATTCTGGATGGTCACTATTCAATCCATTCTCCCACTTTTGCAGGAGAATGACTGGATGTGCTCGATAGACATCAAGGATGCTTACTACCACATTCTGATGGACAGACGATCCAGAAGGTTCCTCCGCTTTTGGTTGGGAGCCAGCCATTATCAGTTCAGGGTCCTTCACCAAGGTCATGGCAGTTGTAGTGGCCCAGAGGCTTCAAGGGAATACAGTCCAAAACACTAGAATTGCAGCAAATTGATAACAGGTCTTTCCGTACCTGGACGACTGGCTCCTAACTGCCCCCACCAGGCATCAACTCTGCTCAGGCAGGGACTACTTTTTACACCTAGCCCATCACCTAGGGATCACAATAAACCATCAGAAATCCTCTCTTCAACCTACTCAAATTTTGGACTTCATAGGGGCCAGGATAGACACTACTCAATCCAGAGTCTTTCTAACAGCGGACAGACTTCGCAGTCTAAGCCTTCACATTCTAGACCTCTTACAATCGTCAGCTCCCCCAGTGGAACTAGTCCTGAGGGTCCTGGTATTCATGGCAGCGGCCATCAATCTGTCGCCCTTCACTCACCTGAAGATGAGAATCCTTCAATGGACATTACAAGTTCAATGGCCCATTCTCTTTCACCCCCTGTCTACTCCTATTCCCCTCAGCAGGATTTGCAGGGAGTTGCTTCTTTGGTGGCTCTGCTCCAAAGATCTTCAAGAAGGCCTTCCCTTTGTTATACCCCCTCCCCAAGTCACGGTGACCACGGACGCATCTCTCCTCGGGTGGGGGGGCATTGCATGGGCAGATACGTCCAAGGCATGTGGACTTTCACAGAGACCTCACTGCATATCATTGTCCTGGAGATGAGGGCGGTGCTTCTAGCGTTGCAGGCTCTCCATCCCCTTCTTCCTCCAGGAACTATTGCACTTCAAACAGACAACATGGCAGTAGTCTGGTACATAAACAAACAGGGGGGAACCAGATCCTATCTGCTTTGCAGGGAAGCAATGAGAGTATGGGAATGGGCGATATCCTCCAACCACTTTCTCATAGCAACACAAATCCCGGGTTGGTCAAACATCTTGGCGGACAGGTTGAGTCAGACGATCCTCTTACCTTATGAGTGGTCTCTGAATCCAGCAGTAGCGGAACAAATCTTCCTCCAATGGGGTCAACCTTGCTGCGATCTCTTCGTCTCGCCTTCGAACACAAAGTGCAGCGAGTTCTTTGGTCTGATTCCCCCACCAGTGGAAGCCTCCAGAGATGCTCTAGTTCATGCTTGGCCATCCTGTCTTCTGTATGCTTATCCTCCTCTTTCATTGATGACAAAATTCTTGCAGAAAGCTTGTCGGTTGGGGAGCAGAGTTCTCCTCATAGCCCCATTCTGGCCTCATCAAACTTGGTTCCCTTACCTGTGGTCTCACCTAGTACATCCTCCCTGGATCTTAGATCCCAATCCGGATCTGATCTCTCATCCTTTAGGATTGAAGACCCCCCCCACCTGGACTACCGCAAACTCTCAGCTTGGTTGATCCAGTTCCCCTAATGGTTAGGACTCCCGGTATATCTTTCTCGGTTAAGGCCATCCTGGTGACTGCCCATAAACCATCTACCAGGAAAATCTACAAGAGTAAATGGAAACGTTTCTCTGTCTGGGCGGAGCATAGGAACTTGGACCCCTTCACAGCTCCTGTCCCAGCAGTTCTAGACTTTCTCTCTCACACCTTTGATCAAGGAGCTAGTGCTTCTACTATTAAAGTTCAGTTAGCAGCTATTTCTCACTACCATGTTGGAAACAGTTCAGGGCCCCTAGCATCCTCCAAGATTTGCAAAACATTCATGAAAGGAACCTTTTTGTTAAGACCCCCTATTAAAGATGCAGTGCCTCCATGGGATCTTACCCTAGTTCTTCAAGCTCTGACTGGGCCTCCGTTTGAACCCGCGGCTTCAATCGACTTAAAATATGTTTCTTGGAAGACGGCCTTCCTGATTGCCATTACTTCTGCCAGAAGAATATCAGAGCTTCACGCTCTTTGCAGCAAGCCTCCATACATCATCTTTCATAAAGACAGGGTCTCCCTCAGGACTAATCCCTCTTTTCTGCCCAAAGTGGCTTCAGAAGCCAACATCAACCAGTCCATCAATCTACCTGTCTTCTTTCCAAATTTCCAAAACAAAGGAGAATACAAACTTCATTGTCTGGATGTTCACAGACAGTTACATTTTTATTTAAACAGAACAGCAGATCTTTGAAAATCTGATCAACTTTTTGTTTCCTTTGCAAAATCCTGTCTGGGGAAACCAGTCACTAAAGTAACCTTAGCCAGATGGATTTCACAGTGCATTCTCCTAGCATACAAAAGTTGTGTTCGTCCTGAGCCCCTGAGAGTGCAAGCCCATTCTACCCGATTTATGGCTACTTCTGCTCCTTTCTGGTCAAGGGTTTCTTTGGACAACAATTGTTCAGCAGCTTCTTGGGCTTCCTCTCATACTTTTATTACACACAATAAACTGGATTTAATATCCAGAGGATGTGCATCATTTGGCTCCGCAGTGCTCCGGAATATCCTTCCATAAGGGCCTCTCAAGTTGCTGGTAGCTGGGGACACTGTCCCACAGGTTGCTGACCAAATGAAGTTAACTACTTCAGATAAAGAAGTTATGTACTCACCATAATGTTCCATCTGAGTAGGTAACTTCATTTGTCTGCAACCGACCCTCCCTCCAACCCCTGGACCCTTAGTTCATTATCAACGGATCAGGATATGTCCTTGTTCACTTGACATCACTGGAACGTATTGTAATACTTTCCTAGGTTATAGAATTTCTATTGCCTTTTTTCTGGCAAACTCGATCTGAGGGTTAGAGGGAGATGGCAGGGCATTATGGGTAGGGGGAGGAGCTTGGAGCTTGGATCTTTTAGCTTGGAAAGCTGCCGGCTCGGATCCGAATCGGATCCGATACCCACAGGTTGCAGACAAATGAAGTTACCTACTCAGATGGAATGTTATGGTGAGTACATAACTTCTTTTTTTCTGCTTGCGTTATATATAGGAGCATTAACTGTGCTGCTCTGAAATACCCCTTCAAATCAGGTAATTCCAAGCCAACTTGCTCTGTTGGAAGAATCAGCTTATCCCACTTGACTCTTGTTGTCTTCCTCTCTTAGATAAAATCCTTCAGCTCTTTATTAATTGCTATCCACATCTTCTCCTCTGGTTGATAAAAAATATGCCTGACCTGTGTATAAAATTAAAGGGACTAAAACCTTTTAGCATGCTTGTATCTTGCTATCATTATCCATATAACAGAACTTCCATTTTCTCATTTTTTTGTATTATCTTTTGTTTAGTCTCTTCCCACATATCCTTGGCTGCCACACCGGAATCATACTCTTAAATACTTCATTTTTTCATGTCCCCATAAATATGGATATTGCTGAATCAATTCATGTGTGGGTACATAATTTACTGCTATTGCCTTTGTTTTAGCTTCACTAATTTTGTATCCTGAAAAGATGTGAAACTGTCTCAAATGTTCCACAACACTGTAATGTCCCTTTCTGGTTTTTGTCAGATATAAAATAATATCATCTGCAAACAGAGTCATCTTTTCTTGACTACCATACCAATTGTATCCTTGAATTTCTGAGGCCTTTATTTTCTTTGCCACTAGGTCTAAATATAATGCAAATAACAAAGGAAGAGAGGACACCCCTGCCTGGTATCTCTGCTCAAGCAGAAATTATCAGAGAGGACCCCACCCACTTTTTTATTTTTTATTTTATTTTATTTTGACATTTGTTAACAAGGTATGTCCAACTGAGCAATAGCCCATTTTCAGTGGAGGCCTGGGGGGAGAAGCCCCATACAGAAACAATTTCAAAAACAAGTTCAAAAATGGTTGAAGAGGATAACAGAATTTACAGGAGATTTTAAATACATTGGATACAGCTTAGAAGTTTTAGTAAATGCATAGCAGAAGTTATTAGAGCAATGAAGTTTGATATGAGGTGGGACTCAGTAGGTTGGGAAAAGGAAGACAAGGGTAGTAGTAGGGGATTATAAGTTAAGCACAGAAGAAAGAGAAACCAAGATGTAGAGAAGTTTGAGTCTGTAGCCAGGGCAATAGAAAGGTAAGTAGAGGAGTTAAGATGAGTAGAGTCGGGAAATGTACTTAGAAGACAAAAAGAGCTAGTAGCTGAAAGATGTTAAGATGGGTTTTGGCATGAACAGATCTAAGAGTTTTGTAGTGTTTCTTTTAATGCTTTTGTGAAGATATGAGCATGAGGTAGATTTCTAATGTTCAGTAGGAATTTGTTCCAGGATAGGGCAACTGAATAACTATATAAATCCATTCATCCAGCAGTCTTCAACCCCCTTTTCCCATTTTGCACTTGGGATTGAGGTGTGACTTCAGCAGTGACAATCATCTTGAGCCAAGGTTTACACCACCAGCTGGCTTGCTATAAATAGCTATTTATATAGATTTAAATCTATATATTATTATTATCTAGATATAAATATATAGCAAGGTGAATAGCTATATAAATATTGTCCTATTACTGTGTTAGGCTTGTGGATTGCTAAGAGAAACTGATCAGAGCTCCACAGAGAGTGGGAGGGGGTGTATAGTGATATATGGGAAGAGATGGTAGGGCAGAAGGAAGATTTGTTAAGGATGGAGTGAATCAGTAACAGTTGAGGGAGTAAAAGTAGATGGGGGAGTTCTCGCCAGTGAAAAGATCATAAAGAAAGGCAGTGACGACAGTTGTAAGGTTGGTTAGCAGTGAATCTTGCAACTTTGTTATAGGTTAGTTCAAGCTTGGCCTTAAGGGAAGATTGCAGGTTGGTTAAGACTGGGGAGGCATAGAGGAGGGAGGGAAGGAGATAGACGTGGGTATGGGAAAGTCTTGAGTCATTAGTGAGGTATTTGTTTTATTTCTGTAAAGCAGTCCAAGTTTTTAATGGGTCTTTATACAGTTTAATGCATGCATGATCAAATTTAAGTTGGTCGTCTATGATTTCATCCAGTAGCTTAGTGTGAATTTTAACATTTTTGACAGTGTTGTTAAGTGATGAAATGGTAAATGATGTTTTATGATGGAAAAGAGATTTAGGCAGAAACAGGAAATTTTTTTTTTGGATTGAGTATGAGTTGATTGTTGGTAAGCCAATTTGCAACTGAGTGAAAGGAGTTTTAAGTAATTGAGTGGAGGTCAGAGATATTGTCAGAAGTAGAGATGATAGTGGAGTCATTAGCATATTGTATAAGAGTGGAGAGGGAGCAGGAGGTATGTAGACTGTTGGTGAAAATGTTCAGAAGTAGTGGTCCAATGATGGATCCTTGGGGCATGCCCATGTTGATGGGGAGAAAGGAGGAGAAGGAAGAGAGCCATTCGACAGATTGCTGCCTGTTGGAGAGGTAGCTAGAAAACCAAGACAGGTTACGGTTAGAGATATTGAGGTCAGCCAGTTTGGAAAGGAGCAGGGGGTGGGAGACAGTGTCAAAGTCTTTGGAAAGGTCCAGGAAAAGACAGGAGATGAGTTTATTGTTGTCTCTGGCTTGTGGAATTGTTTGGATGAAGGAAGTTAGAGTAGTGGTAGTACTGTGGTTGGGTTGGAAGCCATGTTGGGCGGGAGTGAGTAGATCTTCATGCAGGAGGTAGTCCAGTAGTTGTTTATGGATACACTTTTCAAGCAGCTTTGACAGGTGGGATAGAATAATTACGGGCAGAATTAGTTAGGTCAATGGTGTACCCTCTCTTGTGAATGGGAATAGTATAAAATTGTTTCTAGACAGAGGTGACAGAAGATTCTTCAACAGATTGGTTAATAAGGATAGAGACAGGGAATGCAAAAAAGCTAGTGGTGATTTTTAGGAAGGGGGTAGGTTATCAACTGAAGGAGAGCATGGTTTTAGTTTGCTGAGAAGAGATTTTATGTAGGTGGTGGAGATGGGTTTGAGTAGGAAGGTAGTTGTTTGAGTTGATGAGAAGGGGGGTGTGGGAGGTTAGTGGTGTTTTTAATGCATGTTAACTTAGCGATAGAGTCAATGAAGGAGGAGTTAAGAATGTTGGCAGTTTCCATGGGAGTATTGTCAGGACAGGGGTTACGTGAACTAAGGCTACTAAGGTGGAGAATGTTATTAACAGTTGTCCAAAATTGTTTGGGATTTTTGTGGTGGCTTGATGGGGTGTTTTGGTAGAAGTTTTTCTTGTCAGTGATTACTTGCTTTTTATTGCTGTTACAGAAATGTTTGTAGTTTTGGAGGTGAGTCTGGGTTTTGAATTTTAGCCAGTATTTCCAGGCCTTGCCTCTTTCCAGTATTAGAGAGTGAGTGGCCTTGGATAGCTGTGGAGCAGAGCTGGATTTTATTCTAATTTTCCTAAGGGTAGCTAGGGAGTTAAGAGTTTCAAGGAATATGGTGTTGAATTTGTGCACTGCTTTATCAAGGGGTAGGTGGTGCAGGACAATCTGTTAAGGGAGGAGAGTGTATTGTTGAATATTTCTAGGTTAAAGTTAGAGAGGGAGCAATAGTGTTTATATTTGTGTAATTGCAGTATTGTAGGGTATATCTTTGGATGCAAATGTGAGAGTGGCTGCTCAAGGAATCGGGTAGTGATTTGGGGTTATGATAAAGGTTTGTGTTAGAGACAAGGATCCAGTCTAGAGTAGTACCAGAGTTGGAAGGCTTACTTTGATGAGTTGGGGTTGTGATGCATTGAGTGAAGCTGTGAAGATTTATGGAAGAGTTTGGGCAGTCTGGGGAGGGGGTTTGCCAGTCAATGTTAACATCACCTAGGATTATCGTTTCATTAAGTAAGGGAATATTATTTCCTGGTGGAATTTTTGGAGGGGAGGCAAAGATATGACAGTATTAACAGAACACTTATGATCCAGAGGGAAGCATAATGTAAGAAAATACTACTGATGTTGGTGGGTCCTTATGCAGAGTAAGCTGGGACATTATGAGCAGGACAATGGAAGCATTTACATTCTCTGATAAAAGTATAAGGTTGATTAGGAGGACTTTATAATCATGGCTTAGTATTGAAATGGGCTTGTATGAAGCTGGATCTGATGGATCTTTATCCCCTTTAGGTATTGCAGCTACCACCACTTCCAGGATAGTGGTACTCCTTCTCCTTTTAAAATACTGTTAAACAAAACCTTCCAGATCTTTTTAAGTTTTTCCCTCCTAGTTTCCAAACTTTTACAGGAATACCATTTATCCCTTGGGAGTTTCCTGTAGTTTGGTTATACATCACTATTTCTATCTCATCTCCTCCTGTCCTAACTGTTAATAATTGTGTCACCTCCGCCCTCTAACCTTGGCATATTCAATTCTTCCATAAACATTTCCATTTGTACCTTTTCTTGATTTCCATATTTCTCTGCTTTATACAAATGTTCGTAAAATTTCAGAAATATTTCTAATACTTCTACAGGATCCCTTGTTATCTTCCTTGTTATAGGCTCCCTAAGCTAGGTGACAGTCCTTTCTATTTTTTGTTGCCTGAGTAGTTGTGCTAAAAGTTTTTCTTCTCTAGAGTTATCAAAAACAGTTGCTTACCAGCAATCTTTCTAAACTCATGCATATTATCGAGGTAATCCCTTATTTTCTTTATAGCATTCTGCAGTTGCTCCTCTTCTTGTTCTTTGGGATTCCCCCTATTTTGCAATACTTTAACATTTGTCAGTCCCTCTAAATAATTCTTGTTACTTCTTAACATATCTTCCATTCTTTTATTTCCACCCTATTTTTAAACTCTACTTCAGTTTTATCCTCACTCCCTAGCTATATTTTCAGAAGAAGATTCTATCTTCTCTAATAGCTCCTGAAAATTTTCCACTACCCATTTCCACTACACATTTCTTAAATTCTTCTCTTTTTATCAGACAGGTGGTAAAGTGCCAGTGTCTCATTTTTATTTCATTACCTTGTCTTTTTATTTTAGTTATTATTGGCACATGATCTGAAATAGTTATTGTGTGCGTATCAAGATCTTTAATTAAATGCACATGTTCCTGTGAAATATAACTTTTGTTTAGCCTAGTCCAGTTTTTGTATGTTGGGGAATAATATGTAAATTTAAATCATACTCCTAGAAATGAATTCACATCTTCCATGCCAAATATTTTCATAAATTTCTTCAAAATCTACCTTCATTTGTTATATTTTCCCTTCTGCCCCCCCCAGACACATTTTCACTGTTGCAAATCAAATTTGAGTCCCTACCTATAAGTAATATTCCTTCCTGAAAGCTGATTATTTCTTCCAGAATTTTCTTATGCTCCATTATAGCAGTTTTTGGTGGACTATAAATACATGCCAGTGTAATCCTTCTCCCTTGGCAGTAGCCCTTTAGCACTACAAATCTACCATTATTGTCTTTGTTATCCTCTTCTATTACTATCGGGAAATTAATATCAGTATTCCTGTCTTCCTTTTCCCCAGGTATTCCATGAATAACCATCCTGAAAACCTTTATCAAATTCACATGGTCAGTTCTTGCCAGGTATGTCTCTTGTAGCATAACTATTTGCACTCTACATTTTTAAAATAGTTCACTGCTCTTTGTTTTTTGTATTTATTTGTGAGACCATTGATGTTTAAAGACATTACAGAAAGCATCATATTCTTTAAAAGTTATTATTCCCACCTTTTATGTATAACAACTTTTTTATTAAATGTCTAGTTCCAGCTTTTGTTTTACACAAATGCATTGTTTGGCAGGTTAATCTTTTATACAGTTGTTTCTTGTCATCTCCATTTGAGCCTGTGTCTTATCTTAAAAAACTTTTTTGTTTTATTGAAAGCCCTCAAACAGAAATACAACCACACTCCAATAACCCCCTAAAACCTATTAATGTAATAATAACACAAAAAAACTGTGTACATGTGTACAGTTTCAAATATTGAAGTTTTAAACTCCTGGTAGGAACAAATGTTCCAAACTGACAGCCTCACATACACAGATTTGAGGTAGCCTAAAAAAGAGGTTATCCATACTAAGATGCATGGTAGAGCCTGTGTTTCTGTTAAGTGCTGTCTGTATTTGCCTTACCTTTATAACTCTCATAGCTGAGAAACAATTGAATGCTTTCACAAAACATTTTCTCCAAGCCATTTCTCTTTATCAGATTGTCTGCTAGAGACATAAGAACCATACACAAACTGCCAAACATACCTTGTTTACTAGAAAAAAACTTATACTATTCAATATTATTTTTATTTACTTGCTTTTTCTTAAAACTTGTTACAAGATTAAGCTAATGGTTTTAACCTAGTCATTCCCTATATGCATGAATGAGAAAAGGCACACTAAGTTTTCCTTTGTCATCCTCTTTTAACCAGATTGTTATTCTTCTTTTTTTACATTACAGTGTCTACATTTCTTAAAACTGAACAAGGAGAAAGAGAGAAGGGAAAAGGAAAACAGATTAAAACAAGAGCACCTCTTTACATTAGTATCCCAATTACACTTAAAAATAACTGAGAAAACTTTACTTTATAACATGCAAAGAGAATCATGCACCAGTAAAATACTACTATTAAGAAAAAATGTTGTTTTACTTACAGTTAACTTTCTCCTTTCTCTTCCCCTCTCCAAATATTTTTCTAATCATTAATGACATAAAGTAGGACATGTGCTTTGGAGTCCCCTCCAAGTTTAACACCTCTACAAGTTTAACAAAGTTCTGTCCTATTTCACAAATATAATCATTGCTTTCTAATCCCACATTTGTCAATTTCTAAGTTACTGATTTTATTCTCCAAACATTAATGACATAAAGTAGGGCATATGCTTTTGAGTACCTAGCACGTTTAACAAAGTCCAAGAAAATCCAATATTTTCAGATTCTCTTGTTCTGTTCTGTTCATCTATAGCTCCATATCATGTCTCTGCTTCATTTCCAATGTAATCTCAATTTTTCTAGTCAGCTTTTGTGTTTTTTTTTTCTGCTCTCAAGCATTTTCTGTTGAAACACTGGAAAAGGTTTCACTGGCACAGTCTCTCTGTGGTCTTTATTACCAGAAGAACAAGAAGCAGAATATCCTTCTGTTTCACAAGCTCATTTTTTGTTGGACAAACTTTTGTATTTCTTCCTTAGCATGCACTTCATCAAAAATTATTTTGTCACTCCAGGGAAAAATATTTTGAAGATAGCTGAGTACAGCAGCTTGAAACTCAAGCCTGCTTCTCGATATTCCCTGAATAATGGAATACATTTACTCCTGTTCTGCCTGGTGTACAATGAGTAGTCATTGTGCACAAACACTCTGCTATCTCCCACTTTTAATACCTTGTATTTCTGCCACAGTTTTGCCAGAATCAACTCCTCCTGTTGATAAGACTGGATCTTTACTATTAAAGGTCTAGGTTGTTTTCTCATAATCAGGTTTGGAGCATGTACATGATGTGCCCTTTCAAAATAATTTCTGTTGTGGAATACCAGTCCAGTTGCTTATTTGTGCTTTTACAAAATCAATGTAGTCTGTTCCTTCCAGATTCTCAGGTACATCAGAAAACCTCAGATTTCCCCTATTTGCTCCGTCCTCTAATTCTATTATTTTTTGAAACATCTCTTCTTGTGCAGTCTCATATTCAGCTAGCCTTTTCTTCATTTCAGCCTCTGAGTTTTGCAGTTTTATCACCTTATCTGAATATCTGTTTAAAGCTTCTTCATTTTTCCCAAACCTTTTATTGTTTGAGGTGACATAGTCCATCAGTGTTTCATTTACTTTTGTTTGCAGTTGCCTTATACTTTCTTCTAGGTTACTGGAAGTCATGTCTGGAGCTTGTACTGCTTTTTGTGAACATCTGCAGTACTTTTCCCAGTTACTGTTTTTTGTCACCTTTTGTAGTCGATTTTCCTTCAGGCCCTCTGCATTTCTTTTTTCCTGACATCCAGGCAGTGCACTTAATAGCCAGTTACTGAAATTTACCCAGACATCTAGGTCCACTGACTTTCTCTGCTAAGTAACTTCTTATTGTAACAATTGTTAATATCTGCTATGACTTTGTGGATAGAACAGATGCTAGTTATCTACTGAATGTACTATGTTAAAAAACACAAACTGAAAAACCAGATAAGCAAAAAACTGCAAAGCTGACCATGCTGGAACACACCACAATAAATACTTTATCGTAAAAAATGTTTAATCTCCGCTTTCATCAATACAGACTTCCTCAGACATACAAATCATGCTACACATTACAATATTTAAATGCTACAAAAAACAATCAAATGCAGTTAAAAATAATTGATAATTAAGACACCATCATGAAATGCAAGCATCTAAAAGGGGCAATGCTTCAAAGCATGAAACATTCTTTGAACTACTTTTTAACATATACTCTCCGATCTTTTAAGAAACATTTTATATTTACAGCATCATTTAAGCCAGGTGGCTGATCCGATTTTAATTTTATCTGCCATCTGGTTTCTTTTTGTTCCAAATAATTTTTAAAATTGCCTCCTCTTAAATTCAAATGACCCTGTTCTAGGATCGAGAATAAACATTTTTTTATAATTCTGACAGACAATGCTATGCCTATATAAAGCATTGTTCTGATCTTTATTTTTTATGTCATATATATGTTCTCTGATCCTAGTTAATAAATGTCTAGTGGTCATACCAACATAAAAAGAGGGGCATGAAATGCAAATGGCAATGTATATCACCCCAGCACTTTTACAAGAAAAATAATCCAACACTGGTATGGTATAATTGAGATGGGACAAATTTATAAAAGGTCCTTCTGATATATATCTACACATACTACATGTTTGACATTTATGCATGCCCTTAGTAGTACTTATACTGAAGCTGTCAGCAACTGAACTATCTCTGCCTTTTTCAAATAAACTTTTCAAGCTAGCATCTTTTTGTATACAAAACTAGGGTGTTCACCCACACTATTACACAATTCTCGATTGCCTTTCACTATCTTCCAGTTATTTGATATGATGTTCCTAATGACTGGTGCATCACTAGTTATTGGCAGATTAAAACATAAGTGTTTGTCATCACATGGTGTATGCTTAGTGATCAACACCAGAGCCTTAGTAAGAATAGGTGGATACTTTTCTGTTCTTCCATTCCATACATATTGAATTTGTTCATCCAATAGTTTTTCATCATATCCACGTTCCAAGAACATGTTTTTAATATATGAGAACTCTATTTTTAGTCGTTCATCATCACTAGTCATCCTACTAGCACGGATGAAGTGACCTTTTGGAATGTTCTTTTTTATATGATATGGGTGTTGACTGGAAAAATGTAAGCATCCATTCATAAAAGTGGGTTTGCTATGGATACTACTACTAAACTTGTTTTCCAAATAGTTCCATTCTAAATGGACATCCAAAAAATTAACAGAAGTAGCAATGTCTCCTACAACAAATTTAAGAAAAGATGAGCATGAATTGATGGTTCTAACTAAAGTATTGACTGTTTCGGCATTCCCTTGAACTACAAATATCAAGTAATCTATAAACCTTTTGTAATATACAACCTGAAACTGGTTAAAATAAGATTTAACAATTTCTTGCTCCCACCACCCCATCACAATGTTGGCAAAAGAAGGGGCAACCGCTGTCCCCATTGCTATGCCTTGAATTTGTTTGTAATAAGACTTATTAAACAAAAAGTAATGATTTTTCAAAATAATATCCAACAAATTACAATGAAAATTGATAACATTAGTATGACAATTAGTAAAACGATTTAGATACATTCTAACATATTCAACCCCTATTTCATGTGGGATACATGTGTATAATGATGTGATATCTAAAGTAAACATGATGTATTTATTTGGATCAAACCTTACTATTTCATTAAACAATCTAAAACTTTCCAAGAAACTCCATGAGTCCTTTGAAAAGATTCCACGTTTTGAATGTGACACTGTAAAAAAGAATCCACAAGTAAGGAAATACCTTCCATGACATAATTTGGTGCAGAAATAATAGGTCTAAAAAGGGAGTTGGATAAGCTCTTATGTATCTTTGGTATGCCGAATAACACACCAATTTTGGGATTTTCTATATTACAAAAGTTGTACATAGCCACATTCAAATAACTTGCAAACAAACTGTCATACAAAAAAATCAGAAACATATTTATAACATTTTAAAATGTCAATATTATTAACTTTTTTGTATTCACTTTCATTTGCAAGCATATTTTCCATCTTGGCTACATAATCCATTTGGTCCATTAGGACAAGCATACCCCCTTTATCACTTTTCATAATTCGTATGGCTTTGTTTTCACACAATTCTTTCATGGTAATTCTGAGTTCTGCACTCAAATTGTCACCCATAGGATGCTGCTTATTAAATCTTAAAAAAAACTCCTAAATTCAGTTTCACAAGCTGATTCAAATGTTTTTAAAGTATAATTCAACAATGGATTAAAACAGGATGGTTTGACCAACAGCTGTTCAGTGTTTTTAACGTCTTTCAATAAGTAAGACAAGTTTAATTTCCTGGTAAATTGCTTAAGCTCAACAATTACGTTAGTGACATTTGTTTTCATACTGGGAACAAATTTTAACCCTAACCTCAGCAAAGTAATATGGTTAGCATTTAAATTAAAACTAGACAAATTCAAAATGTCTTTCACAAAAGCATTGTACCTCATTCATTGTCCGTTGAGGAATCCGATGTTAACAGGACACTCTGGCCCTTCTTGCGCATGGTTATGGGTTTCGGTCTCAATTGCCTTTTTTCTTTTTCGAAGGCTAAAAAAGATTTAGTTTTGTCCCCCAATTCATTGTTATTAAGAAGAGGAACATCCGTTTCTTCATAATGAATGCCTTCATCCACAGGCCCATTAACATCTTTATTAGTTTTAACCATCCTGCTACTGTTTGAAGAAGACGTGGATGGTATAATTTCATTTATGACATCACTCGAAAAGGCGGGTCTGTTAGATGTATGTTGTTTAAGGTAAACTGATTTAGAAGCTTGAAAGTTCCTTTTGCTGAACAGAATGTTATTATTACTGTTCTTATTATGGCATAACTGACAAAGACCCTTTTTTCAACAACTTTTTAAAATTACTTGTGGAGTGCAACAATAACGTTATAATGGGTCTTAAAGAAGACATTCTTAAGGCTGAACAAGCCATTGAAACCAGATTTCAGTTTATTTTCTCTGAAAGAACTGAGTTTTCTCTCCTACTTGAAGAGTTACAACAGTATGGAAAAAATATTAATACAAAGAAAAAATAATAAATTGGATTGTGACTTGGCTGCATATGAGATGGACATTGCACACAGCATGTTCCTTCCTGATAAGAACAGTTTTGTTTTTTACGTAGGAAAAAAACATCAGCAGACTGAGAGACAGGATATTGGAACACGTGAGGGACATTAAGAATAAAAAGACAGGCAATGCATTATATTTGCATAATACCTTGTGTAAGAACTTTAAGAAATTTTTGTTTTTTATTATTGACAAAGTGGACCACAATGAACACATTGGCAATATGAATTTAGAGGTGTTAGTTAGGGAAACAAAGTGGCAGTTCAGACTTAATGCAAAGCATGAGCCTGGATTGAATGATGGGATTTCTATGGTCCCTATACTTAAGCAGAGAGCAATGGAAATTTTAATGTTTTTGGTGTATGAGGTTGCTTAAGTTTGCAGCCTAAGTTTTTTGAGTGTTTTCTTTCTTATGTATGTTTTTATGTTGTATATAAATTTTAGTTATTTTGTGGCATTTAGATTTATTAAATTGACAAGGAATCATGATTTTATATTTATTACAACTAGGTATACATTTTTTGCATGTTTAGCACGAGTATATGAATTAATTAAATTAAGCACTGATTGGTACTTAATTGTTTGGATTACCACTATAAAAGGAAGTAAATTGTTTTATTTCATTGACTCTGAAGAAGCCCATGTATTAACAGGATGAAAGCGCTTAGTCAATGCTGGTGAATAAAGTGTAACGCTTGTTTTTACCATTGATGTGGTTCGGTTTTATTTTATATTTTTAAATTTGAGTAGTTTCCTCAATTAACAGACGCTCTCCTGCCCTCCGTGTCTGTGCTCCCTGAGCAAAGATCAGGAACAAGTTGTCACTCCTTCTACCTATTGGCCTGCATAAACTTACCAAATATTGTTGTAGCCTCCACCTCTGGAAATTGGGAACCATTGCAGGCTCCATCCAGATGTTTAATTGGGACTGAATTCTTCCTATCTTCAGCAACTTTGTGCTATTGGTTCCAGTTAGTCTTTGCTGTAGCAAAGATCGGGAATGGATTGTCACTCCCTCTACCTATTGGCCTGAATAAACTTACCAAATATTGTTGTAGCCTCTACCTCTGAAACTTGGGAACCATTGGAGGCTCCATCCACACCTTTAATTGGGACTGAATTCTTCCTATATTCAGCAACTTTGTGCTATTGATTCCAGTTAGTCTTTGCTGTAGCAAAGATCGGGAATGGGTTGTTGCTCCCTCTACCTATTGGCCTGAATAAACTTACCAAATATTGTTGTAGCTTCTACCTCTGAAACTTGAGAACCATCACAGGATCCATCCAGACCTTTAATTGGGACTGAATTCTTCTTATCTTCAGCAACTTTGTGTTACTGATTCCAAGCAAAGATCAGGAATGAGTTGTCACTCCCTCTACCTATTGGCCTGAATAAACTTACCAAATATTGTTGTAGCCTCCACCTCTGAAACTTGGGAACCATTGCAGGCTCCATCCAGATCTTTAACTGGGACTGAATTCTTCCTATATTCAGAAACTTTGTGCTAGCGATTCCAGTTAGTCTTTGCTGTAGCAAAGATCAGGAACAAGTTGTTGCTCCCTCTACCTATTGTCCTGAATAAACTTATCAAATATTGTTGTAGCCTCCATCTCTGAAACTTGGGAACCATTGCAAGCTCCATCCAGACCTTTAATTGGGACTGAATTCTTCCTATCTTCATCAACTTTGTGCTATTGATTCCAGTTAGTGTTTGCTTTGTGAGTTTTATTTGTTTTATTTTTATTTTTAGAAATAAGGTCACTGTAGCTGCAGTGGTGCAGCGGTTAGCGATGTCACCTCACAACAAGAGGTTCTCCCATTCGATTCTCGGCTGGAGCACCTTCTGTGTGGAGTCTGCATGTCCTCCCCATGGTCGAGTGACATCTAAAGACATGCAGGTAGGTGCGTGCATGAATGGGTGTGCCTTCTTTGAAGGCTGGGCATCGGGCTGGCAACTCGGCACTGTAAAAATCCTCTGCCAATCATTAGTGGACCAGAGTTCCGCTGTGGCGACCCCTAACCGGGAAAAGCCTAAAGACTAAGAAATAAGGTCACTGCTGCAATTAGATAATCTGCTCGTATATTGGACTTTGCTGGGTCTGTACTCGCACTGTAAGGCTCCAAGAGCATTCGTTAAGCCTTTTTTACTTCTTTCCCCTTTTCTGGTCTGCCTCTTTACTACTTAGACTTGCTTTCTCTGCCTTTGCCCACTAGATGGCAGTGTAAATGCACAAGTTATTAGCTCTCACTTGTAGCCTACTTTTACACCTTTCCCGTGACTCCTTTACCCTGCCTGCTCTGACCACTGCTTTTTAAGGGCCTAAGAGCATATACTCCCCTTGCTCTTATCTCACTTTCTCACTCTGTCTCTAACCCCCGCCCCTCAGCAGAGCATATTTTCCTGCAAAGCAAATAAAGAAAAGAAACACAGTTTCTCTTACTGACTGTTTTTGTTTTTGTTAGTTCGTGCCTCCCTTTTACCTTGTTCTGCTGGGCCAGTCCCAACAGCAGCACAATTTTCCCCTCTCATACCTTTTTCCGAACCTGTCTCCAATTCTTACCACCTCCTTTTCCCCCTTGCCCCTTTAGAAGGTTACAAATGGACCCTAGCCAACCTTTGGTGCCATTTTAAATTTGAGTAGCTTCCTCAATTAATGGACGCTCTCCTGCCCACGGCGTGTGTGCTCTCCGGTTAGAGTTTATCTTTACACAGCTTACTAATGTACTGCTA
Organism: Protopterus annectens; assembly: GCF_019279795.1. NCBI lineage: Eukaryota > Metazoa > Chordata > Ceratodontiformes > Protopteridae > Protopterus > Protopterus annectens. The sequence continues at coordinate 1,559,861,769 of NC_056737.1, forward strand.
AGTTAAACTCTGTGTACTTATCTAGAGTTGTTCATATTTCCAAGTAGTTAAACCACTGCTGTTAATTGCAGATATCTTGAACTGTGTTAAGGGTTATGTACTAGAAAGTTAGCATTACTTCTGCTCTTATTTGTAGTATCAGTGTATGTATCTAATGTGCTGATAATTATGGCATGTAGAGGTTTACGATTAGGTTTTGCATGTTTATATTTCTTTGCACTTTGGCTGAAAACTGTGATAAATTGCATTTACAATCTTCTGCTTATCAGTAATGTGTAATGGCTTGTTGATCAGTACTGTTAGGGCTCTTATCCTTGAACTGGCTGATATTTAATATTTGCTCTTTCTACTTCTACTGCTGCAAACTGCTCTTTTTCACTACTTCCTTCTCTTCTACCCTCCTATCCTCCCTCTTGTACCTTTCTCATGATCCACTCTGCCATCCTGACAGTGCTGAAACAATAACTGCAATTTTTCACAGCGTCCTCTGTAATGCTGGCGGCTATACTGCTCAGGTCTTAATAAATCTGTTTCTTACTTTCCAGTACTCTCTTAATCCTGTAATCCATTTCCACATCATTTCTCTTATCATTATCTTCTAATTTCTCCTTTGATGACCATAACTTTTGCTTTTATCTTACGTATGTGCATTAGCTTCTTTCTCCTACTGTATCTTAACTTCTCTCCCTATTCTCCTTTGCTTCTAACTGCAAAACTACATATTTGCTATCAGGCTGTGGATGGTATTTCATTACTGAAACTAAGCAGAAATTCCTTAAGATTCCAAGAGCAGGATAAGTTATTTCTTACACTTATTTCACTGAACTGCACTTCTGAAATGCTTATACTTGTGCTATACAGTTAATGTACTACATTTTGCAGTTATAAAGCTTTTTTTTACTGTGTCACTGCATTTATGTATTGTTTTATACTGTTTTAACTGTATTTTTCATTGCTAGATACTGTTTCATTACTCTAATTGCATGCTTACTGAATTACTTAACTGTAAACTGCTTTTTCATACTGAGAGTTGTATTTTCTGTTTGTGAGTGCTCCATCCGAGCTTTTCTGAGCATTTTTGATTTTTTGAGGTTTCTGTGCTCTAGCCTAGTCTGTTTGCAGTTAAAAGCATTCTCTAGAGTATGCTTGCTCCTTGATCTGTTTAAAACTTTCATTTAGTGGCTACAGCTAGGAACTGTAATAGTTTCCCACTCACCCTCCCTAGCATTGTGGTGTTCTTATACTTGGTGGTTTTGCAGTTGCCCGCCTATACTGTATATTTGACCTGTGATACTCCTCCTAGTCTAGTGTCATTAGTTCATTCAATCTAATAGAGAAGATTTGTGAAGGCCAACCCACTCAGATTCTTAATCTTTAATTAACTTCTGTTCCAGCTTTCTCCATTTCCACTTTACTGAAAAAAATTCTTGCTTCCCCCCTTTCCTGTAACATGTCTAGTCCAGATACAGATTTGCTGCATCCAGGACTGTTTCTAAGCTCCTGAGCCCCCCCCCCCCCACGCTTAACTAGGGTTAAAGTATTCCTGGCACCATAAAGTCTGCTCTTCAAATTTTCCCTTGCAACTAGCCAGCTTTTTAGTTTTAGCACTCAAATCTGTTTCTTTGAGCTCAGCACTTGTTCAGAACTCACAGTAAGCACTAAATAAGCTACAAATTACTACAGCACTCAACTTTCCTCACTTGTCTAAAACAGTTTTTAGTACTTAATAAATAAGCACCTATCCAGGCATGTTTAAAGGTCAGCTCCCAGTGTTTTCTCCTGTCTACCTGATGAATCTGGGCATCTTGGGGCAATGCAGCAATTGCCTCATGTACACAGGAAACCCTCTCCTCCTACCACCCAACACTATGACCTGTGAGAGATGCACTTATATAGCCAAACGGGAAGCAAAGCTATCTTCACCGAAGACTGAACTAGACAGTCAAGAGGAGCAGGTAAACACTTGCACCACACCACACTCATCACATATTCCCTCAAACCCTACATCACCAAAACACACACACAGAAGCACAAAACACATGCCTAGATTCGCGGAGGCTCTCAATAAAAATATGCCCAAACAACCGAGACCTCCAAAGCAGAAATACAAGCAACCTCCACCCCCCAACACAACCCAAATGACATAGCCCACATACTCAGTGTGCCACTCAACTACAGCCCATAAGGCATAATGTCCCCAACACTCTAGTCATAGGTGACTCTATAGTCAGGCACACTGATGTTCCACTCACCAGGCTAAACAAGGAGAAAGTTACTGTCAGAGAGATTGCATGTTGGGTGCCAGGATCCATCACATAATGCACGCACTCAGGTCACTCCACAAGTACAAATATGACTCTGTCATTGTCCATGTTGGTGTGAATGACCTGAGATGTACCTCCTTGGACTACATGAAAAGAGACATGGAGGAGCTCTCCGATCTTGTAGCCCAGGCAGGTATGACCCTAGCCCTGAGTAGCATCCTGCCATCACCCAGAATGATACCACATTACAAGGACAAAATGATTGACTTCAACAATTGGCTAAGCTTCTGGTGTCATTCTAAGGGAATCCAGTATCTGTCTGCCTGGGATGACATGATCGACAGACCATGATGCTTTGTCAGAGATGGCCTGCACCTGCAGCCCTTGGGATTCTGGATACTGGCAAAGGCTCTTGCTACCCCTGTAGTGCCTTTTTTAGGCAAGGTTCAAATGACAAATTCACCACCCTAACAGGTACAAGCAAGCAAAATCTGAAGGTAATGCTACTCAATGCTAGATGTCTAAACCTCAAAATGCACTCACTTGAGGCACTCCTTAAAATGAACAACATCGATATCTGTGCAGTGACAAAGACCTGGTTCAAAGCTCCAGAGAGCACAACTGCATTACCAGGCCATCTAACCTGGACCGAAACACCAAAGGTGGAGGCATATCCATATTCATTAAGGATATCCACACCTCCAAGCTAGTTGCTCAGCATAATGCATCCGAGATTATCCAAGTTCAATTAACTCTGGGCAAGACCGCAATCCAGATTGTAGTTTACTACAAACCCCCCACCATGCCCCAGAATTCCCACTCCTCTTTTCTTGATAAACTGGAAAATATTAGAGTACAACCCAACACCCTAATAATGGGTGATTTCAACTACCCCATCATTAACTGGGAAAACTACTCATTTACCAATTCTTTTGCTCAACGTTTTCTGGAATTCATCAATTCCAACGCCTTGGATCAACTTATCCACACCCCCACCAGGGGCAGCAGTATCTTAGACCTGGTCATCACCAACATGGGCGACTGGTGTTCCACACCAGAGGTCAATTCCTTGTTGGTCAGATCCGACCACAAGCTAATCACCCTAGACATCCACATCCCGCTCCCACCCCCATTAGGAAAACAACTGTAAAAAATTTCTCCAAAGCCAACTTCAATCTTCTTAAGACAGAAGTGGTAAACTTCACGACACCCATGCAGATGGACAATAGAGGTACAACTGCTGAATCCTACACAAATGCACTTTATAAGCACTTACACGAGTGCATGGATCATGCTATCCCTAACAGAACCAAGATGCTATCCTCCAAAAAAAGGAAGCCAATCTGGTGGTCTTCTGCCATAAACAAACTCTACAACAGAAGAAAGAAACTGTTGCAAAAAAGAGTAAAATCCCATGATTGGAGGAATTCCCTGGTCAGCCTCAGTAAGAAGCTGAGATCCCTCATAAAATCCTCCAAAGCTAGTTATGAAAACAAAATTGCCACTGATTCTAAAGACAACTACAAAGCATTCTATAGCTATGTCAAGAATCTCAATGGCAACACTCAGATCTGCTCTGAGTTACAGCACAATGACGCTTAATTTACAGAACCAACTGATATTGCCATCATCCTAGCAGATAGGTTCAGTGCTAATTTACCCCCTTCTCACCCCCATAAAGGGCCCATCTCTGTACCAGAAGAATGCAAAGGTCCTGTAATCACGGCTGCACAGGTAAAAACCTCACTCTCCAAAGCCAAGAACACAGCATCCATGGGACCTGACAACATCCCAGGCTGCCTTCTACATGAACTACAGAATGAACTGGCACCCCACCTAAGTACCACGTTCAGAGATAGCCTCACCTCAGGCTTTATGCCCATTGAATGGCGCACTGCGACGGTTATCCCACTCCACAAAGCGGGAGCCACGACAGACCCCGGAAACTACCGCCCCATTAGCCTGACGAGCCTAGTCTGCAAGGCCATGGAACATATCATCATGGAACACACTTCTCTGAAGTACAGGCTAACACAGAAGATCTTTGGATGACTGCAAACTAGGAGCCATAATTGAAACTCCTAATGATGTGGACATCCTACAAAAGGGCCTCACTGAGACAGATGCCTGGTGTCAAAGCCATGGTCTCAAGCTCAATGCCAAAAAGTGCATTGTCATCCCCTTTGGTAAAAACTCTGTACCCATGAACTACCACATAGGTGGTAGTCTACTTAACACTGAAAGTGTGATAAGAGACCTTGGGACACAGGTGGACAGTAGTCTCTCCTTTGATAATCACTTTGCCACAGTGGTCAGGAAATCCTTCTACATGGCACACCTCATCACAAAAGGTTTCTCATCCAGAAAAAAAGAGGTCATTGTTCTCCTCTACTCATCACTCATTAGACCCATTATAGAGTACAATGCCCCTTTTGGTATGTACCTCACAAGACATCTACAACAAATGGAAAGGCCGCAGAAATACCTCACGCAGACCATCTCAAAAAACTCCAGCTTTACTCCGTCGCATATCGCCTACTCAGAGGCGATCTCTGCCTAACATACAAAGCTATGTCAAATCCAGAGCTGTTGGACATGCTCCACTTAAAGAAATCCCAATCCCTACGAGCTACACACTCTAGGGACCTAAACCTTGTCACCACAATAAACAGAACACTTCCCATACTCTGGAACAGACTACCTATCTATGTCAAATAGAGTTTCTCATTAGCACTCTTCAAGAAAAATCTTGATGATTGGATGGGTAATGGGAAATTCACCCCGGGGATAACTTCTGTGGCTCTGCTTGATAGGGTCACAGGAAAATAATTTTCTTGGGTGGCAAAAGCCAGGGTACCTTTTTGGCTAGGCTTATATAGGCCCTAGGGCCAATAGCCTAGTACCTACCTATGAACCTATGAACCTATACTCAATCTCTTTCTAATGTACTCTGCCACTTTCTACAGCTTCTCAATATCTTAAACTCAAAGCACTCCTCCCTAACAGCACCATTAAGCTTATCTGCAATTGTTTTCTTTTTATATTTCAGAGCAAAGTTCGGGAATGAGTTGTTGCTCCCTCTACCAATTGGCCTGAATAAACTTACGAAATATTGTTGTTGCCTCCACCTCTGAAGCTTGGGAACCATTGCAGGCTCCATCCACACCTTTAATTGGGACTGAATTTTTTCTATATTCAGCAACTTTGTTCTATCGATTCCAGTTAGTCTTTGCTGTGTGCAGTTTTAGAAATAAGGTCACTGCTGCAATTAGATAATCTGTCCATATATCGGACTTAGCTGGGTCTGTACTTGCACTGTAAGACTCCAAGAGCATTCATTAACTTCTTTTACTTCTTCCCCCTTTTCTGGTCTGCCCCTTTAATGCTTAGACTTGCTTTCTCTACCTTTGCCCACTAGATGGCAGTGTAATTGCACAAGTTATCAGCTGTCACTTGTAGCTGTGACTCCTTTACCCTGCCTGCTCTGACCACTGCTTTTTAAGGGTCTAAGTGCTTTTACTCCCTTTGTTCTAATCTCCCTTTCTCACTCTTCCTCTAAACCCCACCCTTCAGCAGAGCATACTTTCCTGTAAAACAAATAAAGAAAAGAAACACGGTTTCTCTTACTGATGTTTTTTTTTTGTTAGTTCGTGCCTCCCTTTTACCCTGTTCTGCTGGGCTAACCCGCTCCTTTCCCTCTTGCTATCCTCGGGTTCACTCCGCTCCATTACACTACTCCCATTCCCACCCACCCTAACATCATTTCCATTATTCCCTAGGTATCCTAACCACACCCCTAACATTCCACCCCTCATTACTCCCTCCTCTCCACCCTCTTCAAGCCTTACAGCCACCTATTTAACTCAGCTTATTTAGCTTCTTACTCACTTACACACACTCTATCACCATCTACTTCTTCTTTTACTCTATAACCATTCAACTTCCTTCTTACTTTCATCTCCTACATAATCTCAACTACTACCTCACTAAACTACTGTTAACTATATCACACCTGTCCCTCCCACTTGCACTTCTTACTACTGCCACACTAACTATCTTTTACAACCTTTCCTCTTATATTTTTCCTCTAAAGCCCAACTTCTTCTCACCCACCTCTACCTATCCACCAGTCTTCCCTCAACTCCTTCCTTCTTTCTTAACACTACCACTCGACACTCTATCTAAAACCTTGCCTCCTAACTTAAAACTTATGACATTTAAACCTACTCCAGCTAAAGGAAAATTCAAATACTTTCTACTATATATCAGTAAGCTGAAACCACTCCCTACACTCCTATCCCTTTTACTTGTTGGTGACATACACCTCAACCAAGGCCGAAATGTGCCCTCACCCTTTGGTGGTATCTCCATACAAGCCACCAATTCCCCCTCCCACATCCCATCAAAGCAGATCTCCCTTTTCGCCATCAACCTGAGAGGCTTAGTAAACAAAACTGCTGATTTCCATTCTTGGATCTCTCAGCACGCCCCTAACATCATAGCCCTTCGTGAGACTTGGCTTAAACCCCACATTCCAGATAAAGACATCCTTCCCCTTGGCTATGACATCTTAAGACTAGATCGAACAAAAATAAGAGGAGGTATAGCTATCATGTACACTGAAAACTTAACACTAACCCCTCTAGCACCCCCTCATCTTCTCACTCTCCTGCAGAACTTCTTTTGGCAAACTGTAAAATTAATCCCCACACCTCATTTAACAATGCTGCAATTTACATTCCACCTGGTGACAACATCACAGTACTGGAAAGTATTCTTTCCTCTCTCTTATCTGATCTCCATAATGACACTATAATCATGGGAGATGTCAATATCGACTGGTCAACTCTTACCATGGCATCCCCCTCCACCTCCATCAACTTACAAGGTTTTACCCAACTCATGACTACATCTACTTATACCACTAAATCCACTACCCATTCATCTATACTTGACTGGATCCTAGTATAACATCCCCATAAATATCACTTCCCCAAAACCTGTCCTGACACCCTCAGTGACCACTGCCCAACAAAATTCCTCTGTTTTAGCCCACACATACTCAAACCCCATACAATCAAAGCATACTGACATCTAAAAAACTTTGACCCTAATGAACTAAACAGTCAACTCTCAGCTATCATCTGGTCCTTTCTTAGACAGCTACAACTCAATGAAGCTGTCACAGAATGTAATAATATATTTCATAACATACTTAATTCTCTTGCCCCATATGCTATATCAAAATACAATTTGCCATATTCCCTTGGCTAACTCCCTCCACTTGCTCCCTAATGGCTCAAAGGGACAAAAATTGGAAGCTCTGGATCAAGACCAAGCTGCCCTTTCACCTACAACAATATAGACTCCTTTGTAACCTTACCAAGAAAACAAAAAATGATGACAAGAGAAACTAATACTCTAATTCCCCCTAAAACACACCTACATAACCCAAAGAAATTCTGGCATACAATTAATCAAATCCTTCATCCTGGTAACCCATCTACTCCCTAGCCTAGCCTCCCTATCACTCCTCTCCAAACTGCTACTAACTTTAGCTCTTACTTCATAGACTCTTATCACCAAACTCATCAACTATCCAAACTCATACTCTACCCCACCCTCCTTCCCTCCTATTCCCGCTAACATCTCCACTGATTTCTGCTTAAAAACTGTATCCACTGGATATGTAAAATCTCTTCTCCTGAAGCTTAAACCTTGTTCTCCCTCAATAGATGATCTCCCTCCTCTCTTTCTCCAACTAGCTGCCAACTCCTTAGCCCTACCCATCTGTATTTTCAACAATCGATCTATTACTCAGGCTAAAGTCCCAGATGTATGGAAAATGTTCTACACTCTTCCCACCCATAAAGGAGGTAATTCCACTGAACTATCCAACTATAGAGCCATAACAATTCTATCACCCCTATCCAAGATCTTGGAGAAATGTGTACACAAACAAATCCTACAATACCTTACACATGAGAACCTAATTACCCCCACCCAACATGGCTTTTGCCCTGGTCATAGTACCTCTACTGCTCTTATCTCCTTCATAAACACCATTTCACAAGCCAGAGACCAGAATAAACTAGTCTCCTGTCTCTTTCTTGACCTCAGAAAGGCATTTGACACCGTCTCCCACCCCCTAATGTTAGACAAACTCTCTCTATTAAACTTAGCAACCATCACTATCTCATGGTTCTCCAGTTATCTTAGCAATCATTTCCAATTTGTCAAATGGTGCTCTGCTATCTCCTCTGAACTCCCTATACAGATGGGAGTTCCTCAAGGGTCAATTCTTGGACCACTACTAATTAATATTTTTACCAATCAATTATCTACCTCTACCCCATACTCATCACTAGTCCAGTATGCAGATGACTCCACAGTCATCCCCACTGCTGATACCCTCCCTGAACTTCATATTAAAACACAGGACTCCTTTTTTTAAAACAGCTTTATTGAAAACATTAATATAATGGACAGATATTTTGAAAAAATTGAATAAGTTACATTTTTTAAAATACAATATTTAAAAAAGAAAAAATAATACAATAACTATAGTAGCACAGTAAAGTATATACAATGATGTTCACTATATATCAAATAACAGGATCAATTAGTTTAAGTTTGGCAGAAGAGAATAAAAGATAAAAAAGAAAAAAATGAAAGATTACTGCATTAATCATTTATCCAGTTCTTTAACTAATAATTCATGTACATTTTCCCATTTGCAATATAATTTTGTATTCCTTGTAGATTTAGATTTGATAGTTAACATTTCTAACTTAGATATTTCTAAGAGAAGACCTTTAAACTCTTTAAATGAGGGAACTGATGAGGAATTCCAATTTCTTGTAATTATTTTCCTGGCAATGGATAGTATAGATTAAAGCAAAGAATATTTGTTTTTATTATACAGTCTGGGACAGGTGTATTGAATAATACAAGTGACTTTGTAAGCATAAAATTGTCTGTAAAAATTGCCTGTAAAAAAGTGTTAACTTCTTCCCAGTTTTTCTTTAATAATACGCAGTCATAAAATATATGATTCCAGTCAGCATTAGTAACTGCGTTACATCTCCATCAAACAACATCTTGTTTAGTTATCTTACTCATTTTCTGAGGTGTGATGAAAGATTTATGTAAAAATCCCCATGTGAAGATTCTCCATTTAATGGAGGAAGTAGTTTTGCTGGCTGACTGAAGGTAATTAACTTTGTCTTTTTCTGAGGGAGTAAAACTATTGATTATTGAAAATGAATTCCAATAGTTATCTGAATATACATCTAGATCTTCTTTAATTGCTTTATAAATATATGATATACTATTTTTAACTGGTAAAGTATTATAAGTATATAAAATCAAATATTGAATAAGTTTGGGTATTGAATGTTTAACATTTGAGGCGATTAAACTTAGCTTATCTAGAATATATTTTCTAAACTCTTGAAAATCTGACCAAAGTAGAGAGTTAAAGATATATTCAGCTATAAGAGCATTAATAGATTTTGTCTCATTTTTATTTAACATTTGATGCCAAAACATTAATTGTTTTTGTTTAAATAAAAACATTTTAGAATGATTTGCAGATATAATTCTACCTTGTGTATAGGCAATAGGGAAGATGAGGAACAGCCAATTTTCAAAGATTCTAAACCTAAATATATAGTTTTTAAAGGCCCTTAAAATTAAAATTTTATAAGTAGATTTAAGCATTTGAATGGAATAATTGGAAAAAATACTCTCTCAAATTCCATACAAATGAATTATTTATTAACTGTGGTAGATGTTTGTTATCTTTGTTTTTGGTATTTTGAGATAAATTTAACATAATTTCCTTCCATTTTGTAAAATACTCTCCATCTATAAGATAAACAATTGTTTTAATAACTGACAAAATTGAATAAAGTTCTAGATTTGGTAAAGCTATACCTCCATTTTCCCAGCTATGCATATGATAGGAAAATGCAACTCTAGGCTTTATCAGATGCCATAAAAAGTTCTTAATGAGTGTGTTAATTTTTTTAATAAAAGAGCCTGTAGGGGGAATATAGATAGATTGTATTATGTATAAGATCTTTGGAAGCAAGATCATCTTTATAATGGAAAGTTTTTCATCAATTGTAAATAAAATCTTGTTCCACTTACTAATTAGAGTCTCTATGATTGTTATGCTTTTACTATAATTTAGGTGTAAGATGTCTTTAATATTGACTGCTATAATTATACCTAAAGATGTTATTTATTGGGACTGAGGCATATATTTTTTTATATTGGTCATGTATATTATATCTTTTGGAACCAATTAGAATAATTTGTGTTTTAGAGTTATTAAAACTAAGACCAGAACTTTTTTGAAATATATCCATATTTTTAAACAATTCTTGTAAGTTAGGGTTAGTACCACCAAGGGTGATTAATACATCATCAGCAAGCATTTGGATTTTTGATGTTTCATTACAATTTAACCATTATCCTTGTATATTATTGTTATCCCTTATTAGGTTAGCCCAAGGTTCCATAATTAATATGAATAAAAGTGGAGATAGAGGGCAACCTTGTCTGGTTCCTTTTACAATGGGTATGTTCTGGGATATACTTGTACCTATTTTAATGTATGCTTGACTTTCATTATATAATTGAGTTATAAGGTTAATAAAGCTTTTAGAAAAGTTTAAGTCCTTCAGTAAGATAAAAAGATAGTTCCAATTAACTGAGTCAAAGGCACAGTTAATATCTAAACTAACAAGAGTCAAATTATTCTTTAAGGCTTTTACTGATTCAAATAAAGTTATTGTTCTTTTTATGTTATCATAAGAGGTTCTATTAATTATAAAAGCTGGTTGATCTATATCTTGCAGGGATGGTAAAAAAAAATTAAGTCTATCAGCATAAATAGACATGAATATTTTATAGTCTGTGTTTAATAACAAAATGTGTCTATATGAAGCACATTTTACAGGATCTTTATCAGACTTCAGTATGGGGGAAATAAATGTGTACTTCCAAGAGGGAGGTATAATGTTATTTTGAGCTATATTGAATACTGTATGTAGTAGAGTTAACGCTTTAGCATGCAAAACCTTATAGATTTCAGAAATGGTACCATCATTACCAGAAGCTTTATTTTGCTTAAGTTTGGTTATTTGATGTTTTACTTCTTTAAAAGATATTTGTTTATATATTAATTTTATTTGTGCTTCAGATAGTATGTTCTTTATATTATTATGTATAAAAGATTGAATATCTTTTGTACTATTAATGCTATCATTGGGTTGGTTTAATTAAAAAAAAATCTCTAAACTCAATATATTTGGTAAATCAGATACTATTTTTTTGTTGGAGAATAGATTTCTTTAATATAGTGAAGTTTATTTAATATTTTAGTTTTGTTAGCTAGTATATTCATGGATCTAGGATTTATAGAAAAAGTTATAAGGTTATATTTTTCAAGATTTATCATAACTTTATGGTTTAAAATTTCCATATATTTATTGTTTAAAGTATTTATTTCATTCATTCTATCTTTCTTATCTGGATTCTTTGAAACATCAAGCCTTAAAGCATCTAACTTTGTTTGTATATCTTGAAGGTCTTTATCCCATGAAATTCTTTTCATTTTATACCAGTCAATAATTTTACCATATAGGTAAGCTTTTAGAGCATCCCAAATGTATACTTCAGAAGTTCCCTGTGTACTATTAAATTCAATAAAATTTTGTACTTCTGTAGTGAAGAAATCAATAAAATCTTTGAGTTTAATTATGTAGGCTGGTATCCTTTTAATTTGAAAATTAAATGTGGAGTTTAGTATAAAATCAAATGTTATGGAATTATGGTCTGAAAGTGGACAAGAAATCACTTTTGAGTTTGATAAGAAATCAGTTAAGTTATTGGAAATTAATACCCTATCTATTTTTGAATATGAATTATGTCTATGTGAGTAGAAGGTATAGAACAGTGACTTAGCATCAGTAAAGTTATTAATATCTTTCATTATATATGAATCTGAAAATTAATTCAATAATTTAGCTATAGTTGGAATTTTCCTTTTACCACTGGTACTAGAGTCTTTTATGTCAGAAATACAATTAAAATCCCCAGCAAGAATAATACTACCCTTAGAAAACTGAACTATATGTTCTATATGTTGTTTCAATGTTGTAGGCCCAATGCCAGGAATGCAATATATATTTATTAATGTCAAAACGTTCTTATTAAATTCTATAATAACTGAAGATAACATCCCCTTGTTGTCTTTATAGGTATCAATTATTTTAGGCATAGGTAATGTATTTTTCCATAGTATGGCCACACTACCCCCCTTTTTTTTGTATGTTCTGAGCTAATCAAAAGTTTGTAAGATTTGGATTCCAATTTTGTGACATCTTCAGTTAGTAAATGAGTTTCTTGGAGAAATATTAATTGAGAATTATGCAGTTTAAGATATTTGTTCAAAGATCTTCTCTTATTAGGATTATTTAATCCATTGATGTTTAATGATATACACTTTAATGATGTCATGAAACATTAATGTTCTGAATATATGTTGTTGAATAACACTCCTTTTTTCACATATTTTATAAGTGAATAGAAATTGACTATCAGGAATACAATTATAATTTACACATAAAACATAAAAAAAATTATCCAATGAAATATGTTTATATCAAATTTAGTTTTGTAAGATTTGGTGAACATCATAATTACTATTAACAGAAACTTATAACATTTATTAATAACATAGACTCTTTCAAAAATCTCCCTGTTTTGAGTGACATCTGTCACCCAAATTGACCATCAAGCTAGCAACAGCATTCATCTCCTCCCTGTCTAAATATATATGTTGTTGCATAATTTAACAAACACCCATTAGAATTGTATGTACCAATTCAAGAAAAAAAATAACGTAAATCAAATGTAACTATTTCATTTTAACTTTTGTCAAATGAATTCAACATATCATAAATACCAGTCATGTATTATATAATAATACAAAAGTCATAACTAATTTATATGTAATGGACTGCTATAATAATCAATAAGTAGACTAATCCCCTGTCTCTTTATATATTGTGCCAGTATCTAACAACACTATTTCCCCATCTCCATGTATCTTGAAAAAAAAAAGAGCATAGAAAATATTACATTTTAGTTTCCCAATGTAGTATGAAATTCCAATAAAAGTGATCAGTATTTTCTAAGAAGGAATGTATTCCATTTCATACCTTTAAGACCTTTACTAATCTGGAAGAATTTCTAGATTTGTCAAAATATATCAAAATACTAGTTTATATGGTAAACATCTGCATCTGAGACTATACTGTATGTAGCAAGCTATATTCATATAGAATATATTATGTTTCAATCATTATTTATTTATTTTCTATCTGTACTAGAAGTATTCTTATTTCTGATTTTTGTGTCTTGTAAAAAATATTAACTTATGCTTAGGTGTCATGAAAAGCTATACATATATTAATTTCCTTTCTTTTTCCTTTCTTCTTTCATAAATACTTTAATGGTGTTGTTATGTATGCCATATGTTTATTATACTAATCAAAAGAGGCTTAAATTAAATAAAATAGAATTACAAATCCAACTGTAGAAACATAGGGGTATAAATGTATTAAAAATGCTGTGTTTATAAACACTCATAAATGCTTTTAATATAACAGTCATATTGTGCAGGTTACTTAGCTGCAGTTCTTTCATTTGACCTGTAAATGGCATCAGAGACCGTCTATTATCCAGCTCTGCGAAGGTTTTCAGCACAAAGTTCAGACTATAAACAGCTCCATGGAAACGACACTTTTTTCCTGCTTTCTGTTGAGGCAGTTGCAGTATGAGCAGGTAGCAGAATTGTTCAACAGTTCGGATGCATGAGATTAAGGAGGGAAAACTTTTGCAGCTATTTTCTTCTTTTTTATTTTTGAAAGCTATAGATTATCTTGTGGCAGGACCAAGAAACACAAAAGCAGACAAAACAAAAAGGCAATAGAGGGGAAAAAGCTAATACGAAATAGCACAAAGCAGAGAAACTCCATCTCTCAAACCCAGCAAACCAATAGACCACCATGGACACATTAATCCACACTAAACCCTTCATTTCAATAATATTACTATGTATGCTATATGCTTGTTATACCAACTAATATAAAATTTACATAACTATAATAGAATTATGAAGACAAGTATATAAAATGTAAGGGTTTAAATGTGTCAAACGTGCTTTGTTTATGAACATTCATAAATGCTTAAATATAGCAGACATATTAGATATGTTATTTAGGTGACGTTTTTCAATTAAGCTGTAGGTGGCATTAGAAACCATCTATTCTAATTATTATTCAGCTTTTACAAAGTCTCTCAGTACAAGGCTCAGTCTGTAAATGTTTCCATGGAAACAACACTTTTTTCTTGCTCTCCATTGTAGTAGCTGCAATGTGAGGACAAACCAAGGTTGTTTAACAGATCAGATGCATGAGCTTAAGGAGGGAAACATTTACAGCTTTTCACTGAGAAAATTGTTGATTAGCTCATGGGAAAACTGGGAAACATAAAACGAACAATAAGAAAGACATAAGGGAGGAAGAGAAGCAATATTAAACATTAAAACAAACATAAACTCCATCTCCCAAACCCAGTAAACCACTAGACCACCACGAACATATCATTCTATACAAGATCCTCCATTCCTTCACAATCAATAGCAAAGAGGAAAATAGAAAGAAAAACAAAATAAATAAATTAAAGCCTCTCCATAAATATTTACATTTTTAAAATAAATATCAAATGAATTACTTCAAAACATATCAAGTCACTGAAAGGGAGAAAAAATAAACTTTTCATATGTCTATTACCACAAATAGCACCATATTCCGGCAGCAGAACAGGGGATGGGAAACACGATTATTAAAGCAACATTAAGGCAACAATATTAATGAAGAGTCTCTCTTCACAGAGAGGAAGGGAAATAAAACAGCAAACAGTTAAAAACAAATGAAATAGATTCTGTTGTAACAAAGACTCTCATTTTCTCATCTATAAGTCTCTGTATCTACTATAGTTCCCAAAAATACCATACATTTCAGTCCCAAACATACGGAGCATTTATTATAACAGACAACAACCACTACTTAAAGATAATAAATACATGAATGAATAAATAAATAGCTTTTACTTGCTACAGAGATTGAACTAGAATAAACTATACTTAATAATAACAGACTATAAAATACCATTAAAACAACTATGTACCATAAACAGACATTTAAACAACAAAGACTCATGTGTTGAACCATTTCTACTTCCCCAACTTCTGGGTTAGCTTTTAAGACTTGGGTAAATAAAAGCTATAGTAAAATAGCTTAATTAGTCACTTATTTTTGAGCTTCTTTTTATGTTCAGAGACCTTTCAGGAACTATCAGCATTTCTTTTAAGGCTGGCATTTGCCCACTCCATATCCTCTATTTTATCAAGCATTTCCTTGTTTTGACAAAAGTAATGGCAGAGTCTATGTCATCAAATATTTTTGGACTATCTTGAAGAAATATTTTTAATCTGGCAGGAAATAATAGGTGTGTCTTTATTTGGGCTTTCTTTAGTTCTTTTAGCATTGGCAAAAAAAGCTTTATTTTGGCAATTACAGAAGATGAGTAATCATTATCTAAGCGTATGACATTTTCTTTATATTTGATAGGAGATTTAGCCCAAGCAGTCTTTAACACTATCTCTTTGTCATGAGAAGATAAAAACTTCACTATAACAGATTTAGTATAATTGGATTTACCTTTTTTTGCAGTAGCCAAAGACCTGTGTGCTCTTTCTATCCTATATGACAGAGCTTCAGGAAGGTGTAATACATGGGAGCCAAGATGTTAAGACTTTTTTCATATTACCTTCTTCAATATTAACAGGGAGACCAAAAAGTCTTATATTATTTCTTCTTGATCTATTCTCTAGATCATCAATTTATGTTTGTAAAAGAGTATTTTGTTTTAAGAGAAAGTCTATATTGTGCTCACCTTCTTGAATTCTAGTGTCCATATCATTTAGTGAAGTCTCTATACCAGTAATCTGTCTCTTTTGCTGCTTAAGGTCTTCGTGCAATATTTCCATTTGCTGGGAACATTTTTCTTTGAAGTTATCCAGTTTCACATCCATTCTATCAATGTTTGCTGTCAGTTATTGAATGTTAGTTAATAGTGACTAACATTCTTTCTTAATAGTTGTTTCTTAAAGAGTAGATTTGGAATAGCTCACCCAGTAGTCTGAAGTCCAAATATTTTCTCTAGTACTTTTTGACAGGAAAAAAAATGCCAACATTTTTATATACTACCCTAAAGAATGGTTAATAGATTCCAAATATATAAAAAAAAAACAAAATTAGGATAGATATAGTCAAAAAATCCTGTCATAAATATTCTGTAAAGACAGAGCAGAGAGAAAGTGCTGTTACTCAGTGCTCATCTTGGCCACGCCACAGGACTCCTTCTTGTCTGTTGAAAACTGTCTCTACCTAAACTTTCTAATCTTAAATAAAAAGAAGACCAAACTCTTACTCTTCATACCAAAAACAATGTCCCACTTGAAATCATCTTTCATAATCTCTTCCCACAATAACATACCCATCATAGTAGCAAGCCACACCAAATTACTAGGAGTCATTATCAATGACCAGCTAAAATTTGACCTGCATCTTCTAAGTAACATTAAGAAAACCCATCAAAAACTTGGGTCTCCTTTATAGGAACAAAAACTTTCTCTCAAGTACAGCTAAAACAGCTCTATCACATGCCTACCTATTACCAACCCTTCTCTACGACTCTCAAATTCTCATCAATTTACAGGCCACATTTATTTCTAAACTAGAGTCCACTTAGAACAAGATAGCTAAATTTGCTGCTAAACTACCATACTCCACTCATCACTGCTTAACATTCAGAAAACTGAACTGGTCTGAATTCTGCCATAACCTCCTCCTCTCTCTGCTTCAGATAATTAATTATCTTCTATACCAGCCCACTTTCTGCCGCAGCATCACATCTATCATCTCCTCCTATACCCCAGCTAGAACCCTCTGGCGCTTGGAACAACATCTCCTGACTATTCACAAACCCAAGACCAACTTGGGAAACAACTTCTATAGCTGTCACCCTGCTGACAACTGGAATAAACTACCACTAGACATCTGATACATTATATCCAAATCCCATTTAAGAAAGGCAGTAAAAACACACGTAAAGAAAAATAAACTATGTCTGTGCTATCTTCCACCTTACTGACCCACCTCTCTAAAGTGTCCTATTCTCTCATCTTGCTACTACTTCTGTGAAATCCTACCTTTCTCCTAATCTCTCTTTATTGCAGCTCTGCTACCCAGCTTTCCTTCCTCTCTGCTTCTATCCTATACTCTTAAAAAGTCTTTTCATACTTGACCAGCCCTTCTCCTATTCACAGCCAGTCTAATTTTGTTCTGGTATACAACTTTTCAATAGCTAGATGTCTATTTATATTATTTCTAGTTCTCTCCTCTGTACCTCCTCATGATGAAATGTATATTCTAATTGCCATGTATGTTAGCTTGTTATTGTTTATTTCTATGTGATTTTTTTGTATTATTATATGTCAACTCAATTTGAATGTATTTACTGTGGAGCTTTTTTCCCCGGTTCTCCTCTGAAAAAGGGCTCTGTCCCAGTTGGACCAACCCAGTCAACAAATGTCAAATAAATAATAAATAAATAAATATTAAACCAGTATATTAATTAGATTTATTATACATAAACTTTACAAGCTAAACTGCAATTTTCATTACTAAAACAGTTTATTACCATGTGAACTAAATTTTCATTGCATGTTGGGCAGGTTATTTTTTTGTATATTAAAAATATCTTTAGTTTTCTAGAAATGCATACATCTTTACATGCTTTTTTACTGTTCTATAAACCAAGTGCATTAAGCTGATTGTTTTCAAAACTAAAAAGAAAGGCTCTTAATAGTGAGCTGTTTTTAAATCTTAAGTTAAACCACCAAATAGTCACTGGAGACACTATCACTGATAGGACTGAATAGTCAAGTTGCTTTTCTCTAAAAATATTCAAACCAGTTAAGCTTTGTTGAATACAGAAATAAAGCCTTGACTATGGAAACATTCTGGGGGAAAAGCAGGTAGTTCATCCTTCTGCCAGGCATGTACACATGAGGATAGAGCTGGACTTAGCAGCATATAGGTCAAACTGATTCCATATAGATGTGTGGATGCATCCATGCCCCCCCTTTCCCTGGCAAAGGTGTCAGTGTCATAAATGCCACTGCTGCTGGGTAGTGTTAGTTTGTTTAGAGAACTGTCTGATGGGAATTCTCCTGCCTTTTAACTTAGGCACAAACAAAAAAGCTATTAAGACTTGGATTACCACAATAAATTAAAATATGTTGATACTCATTCATTTTTTTTTAAACATAGCAAGTCAATCATCTTATAATACAGAATTTATTCTTAAATAGTAGGCTTTACTAAATAAAGAAGTAGATTTATCATTACACATATTATTTTTTCTCTTGACGCAATTTCCACACTTGCTCAAGCAGGGCAAGAACCTGTAACTTATATCTCAGTTTAGTTAAGTCACTTGCTCAAATTGCACAGTAGCTAGAAATAATGAGGATGGAAGGAATCCAACCTTGTACTTCGAAGTCCATTAAATAAATCATCAGCAGATAAAGTCTTAATTTCTTATGTTAGCTACTAGTAAAACTCTTTTTATATTTTATTTTAAAGGATTTAAAATTACTAATAACATATCACTGAACTAATGTAGAAAAAAATAAACTAAATGCAAATCTGTAATCTTTATAACTTTAGAAAAACAGGTTTCTTTGTGAAAATGTACACACATGCACATTTACAAAATGGCTGTAATCACTATAATTTACCAGTGCACATTATATATCTCCCTTTCTATGAATAAAAGTTTCCATATAGCTGCCTACAAAAACTTTCAACTTTGAAATTGTCTGTTAAATTCAAGTCAGCTTATTTCTCATGAGTTACTACTTGAACACTTTGGACAATTTTTTTCTTCAACACATTAACCATTAAGGAAGATGTCACTTTTATCCAAGCACTCATGTTAGTACTTATGTATTGTGTCATATTTATACTGATCAAACATGAGATTAGTTACTACGCAAACTTCAAGTGCCACTTTATTTATTTCACACAGCAAAACAAAAAAAGTTTCAAAGCAGTGAGGACAGAGATAAACTCAGGAAAAAAATTGTTTTGCAAAACATATTAGCTGATGTGATTCAAACTCTGAACTATGACTTTGGCAGATAACCAACTCGTTATGCATTCCAAACAACTTAGATTTTATTATTTTGCTTTGGTAAAAGAAAGGAAATGCATAAAATGGTACTTTTTCCTTATCTTTAGCCTTGGTAAATAAAGCACTAAGTACCATACATATTATTTAAGTCAGATATTGTTGGAAATAATGAAGCTAGCAGTCACCATCTTAAAATGCCTGCTATCTGTTAATGGTAATGTAATTCGCTATTCTAATATTTCATGTACCACACTGATAACTGCAATAGAACAAGCTTAGCCTGCTTTTTAAATTACTAAACACACTTGAATTCATTTGTTGGAATTTCAGCTAAACAAAATCTCCAAGTTTCAGTTTTTGGATTCAGTACCCATGATAGCCATGAATTATACATCTGGAATCATCCTTATGGCTCATTAAAATTTACAGTTATAAGCTTTAAATATTTTCTCAAAGAACTTAATTAAATCATATCATCACTTACAGTGTAACAACAATAAAGAAAAAAAAAACATTTTCACATTCATTGTCTAAATGCCTGCCTTCATTATTCTTTAGGAAAGAAGAAGAAATAGCCAAGGAATAAAATGCATTTTCAATGTCTGTTATCTACATCCTTTGCTTTGCACACACACTGTGAAAATCATACATTCTGAAACTCAGTTGCAGGCTTAAGCATTACAAATAAAGCAAATACAACAATATAATTGTAATAACATTAGATGGCTGCATGCATTTCTAATTGTTACTGCTAGTCAATGACCTTACCAAGAACCATCAGCAAAATTAAAGTTTTGCTGTAACTATGAAATTAAACCATAAAGCTGATAATATAGACACGGAGAAAAAAAAAAGAGAATAAAAAATGTATGTACTTAGATTTTACTGCTTGGTCTTGCCAAAAGATAACAGGTAGCAATCCTAATTTAAAAAATTTGACTTCAGTTTTGAAAGCTTTTGGAGGAGCTAGAAATATAATACATTTTTTTCTCAATACGTTTGTAACCATTTCTGTTCTCAACAGTTTATATTACTGGGCAAGTTTCTTGCATTCTTAGACTCTTATATAGTTAACCTAATATGTTCTGAGGTCTGTGACAGTTGCTTTCTAGTATATTCTCTTATTTAAAAGCACCACTGGCTCCCTGCTAAATATATGGGTGTGGAAACGTCAGGAGAAGACCGTTATTTACATAGGAACATTTTCTTTATCTGGATGGAATTGTAGTAATTTCTACCACCTAAGATTAATTATTTTCATGTAATGAAAGGTACTGTCCAGCAGAAACCTCTGATTTGTATTATTCCTACTTATTTAATTTCTTTTGCCTAAATACTTGCAACTATTTTATCCATAATTCATGTACATGACATTTGGCATATTCTAAAAAAACAAATCTTGTTTACTGAAATTAAATGGGAGCCGCCAATTCCTTCTGCATGACTCCCATCATCTCACTTCTTAAATATCCAAATCCACTTAGTTATATAATTATCTGCAGATTAGCAGAAAATCTTGTTGCTCTGTTTTTTGTCCTTTGTTTTTGACCTGTTCCTTACCAATTTTATTTTTTATCCATATAGCATGAAACAGCATCTCACTTTTCCTGCCAACAGAAATCCTAATAGAAGTCAAAAACTGACTTTTACTGGAACCCCTCTCTGCCAAGAAGACCCTGCATAGAAAACAAAATTCTGATCTCAGTATCATTTGTTAAGGAAAACATTAATGTAATCATAATTTACTTAATAAATTGGACTGAGACTTTTTCAGGCTCTACAGAGGAAAATACCACTCATATGTAGTGGGAGGAAGGGTTTGAACTTATCTCCACTGACAGAAGAATGCAATATACATTTATGTCTTGTCTTTTTTAAAACAGAGTACATAGTTCATAAGTAGTAAATCAGAAGTTGAAGACATCATTTTCTTCACATGAAAGGCTCCACTTTCTTCAAGAGAAAGTCTCATGAAACTTAACTCAACTCCTTTTAACACATACTCAGTCCTTTGTGTAGTTCAGATTTCTTAAGATCTGCACACACTTCTGGATCTGGCTGTACCAGTCTGTTAGACATTACTTTACTTCATCTTGAAAAGAAAAAAAAAAAAACACTGTTCTGTGCCAGTACCAAAATGTATGACATCAGTACAGTTGTGTCAGTGGAAAAGCACTGGAAAACATTTAAATGCATATAGTATATGTACTTTAAAAACCACTCATCACTCACTTTTAAACAAAGCCATTTATCTAATAGAAACCCTCTCAGTTCTTTATGTATTATGCAGTTCTAAGCAATATACTCTATAGTCAGGCACACTGATGTCCCACTAACTAGGCTGGACAAGGAGAAGGTTACAGTTAGCTGCCTGTCGGGTGCCAGGATCCTCCACATAACACAAGCACTCAGGTCACTCTAGAATAAGTACAAATATGACTCTGTCATTGTCCATGTTGGTGTGAATGACCTGAGACGTACCTCCCTGGACTACATGAAAAGAGACATGGAAGAGCTCTTTGATCATGTAGCCCAGGTCGGTATGACCCTGACCCTGAGTAGCATCCTGCCCTCACCAAGAATGATGCCACAGTATAAAGAAAAAATGATCAATTTCAACAATTGGCTAAGTTTTTGGTGTCATTCAAAGTGGATCCAGTATCTGTCCACCTGGGATGACATGCTCGACAAGCCACATTGTTTCGCAAGGGATGGCTTACACCTGTCACCCTTAGGCTTTTGAATACTGGCCAAGGCTTTTGCCGCCCTCATAGTGTCTTTTGTAGGCAAAGCTCAAAAGACAAACCCACCACCGTAAATAGCACAAGTAACCAAAAGCTGAGGGTAATGCCACTCAATGCCAGAAGTCTAAACCTCAAAATGCATGCACTCGAGGCAATCCTCAGTATGGAGAACATCGATATCTGTGCAGTAACAGAAACCTGGTTTAAGGCTCCAGAGAACACCCCAGCACTACCAGGCTATAACTCATACCATACTTTTTGGCCATAGAACCTGGACCGAAACACAAATGATGGGGGTGTATCCATATTCATCAAGGATACCCACACCTCCAGGTTAGTGGTGCAGCACGATGCCTCAGAGATAATCCATGTGCAACTAACAACAGGCAAAACTGCAATTCAAATTGTAGCTTGCTACAGATTACCCACCATGACCTAGGACCCATATTCCGTGTTTCTGGAGACACTGGAAAATATGAAAGTCCTACCAAATTCCCTAATATTGGGTGATTTCAATTACCCAAACATTAACTGGGACAACTACTCAAGCACTAACTCCCTTGCCCAACGCTTCATAGAATTTATAAATTTGAATGCCCTGGATCAACTGGTCAACACCCCCACCAGAGGTGACAACATATTGGACCTGGTCATCACCAACATGGGCGACCAGTATTCCACACCGGAGGTCACCCCCTCACTGGTTAGATCAGACCATAGACTAATCACTCTGGATATCCACATTACTCCCCCACCCCCTATCAAGGAAACCACCGTGAAAAAATTTTCAGAAGTAAACTTCACGTTACTTAAGACCGAGGTGGAAAGGTTCACAGCCCCCATGCTAAAGGACAATGCTGTCCAAGCTGCTGAATCCCTTACAAAGGCACTCTATGAGCACCTGCAAGAATGCATGGATTGTGCTATCCCAAGCAAAACCAAGACTCACTCCTCCAAGAAAATAAAACCAGTCTGGTGGACCCCTGCCATAAACAAGCTATACAATAGAAGAAGGAAACTAGTACAGAAAAGAGTAAAATCCCAAGAAGGAAAGACATCCTTGATCAGTATCAGCAAGAAACTATGATCCCTCATAAAATCATCCAAGGCTAGCTTCGAAAGAAAAATTGCCAAGGACTCCAAAGATAACCACAAAGCATTCTTTAGCTATGTCAAGAGCCTAAGTGGAAACTCTCAGATCTGCTCTGGGATAGTGCAGAATGGCACAAAATACACTGAACTGACTGATATTGCCAACATTCTGGCAGACAAGTTTAGTGCAAACTTCACTGCTCTCTCAACCCCCTAAAGGGCCCATAACCATACCAGAAGAATGTAGAGCCCTGGCAATCACTGACACACAGGTTAAAACAGCCCTGTCCAAAGCCAAAAACACAGCTTTAATAGGACTGGACGGTGTCCCAGGCTGTGTCTTACACGAGCTCCAAAATGAACTAACCCCTCACCTAAACACACTGTTCAAACTCAGCCTCTCTACAGGCTACGTACCCAAAGAGTGGTGCACAGCAGCAGTTATCCCACTCCACAAAGATGGAGCCACAACAGACCCCGGGAACTATCGTCCTATAAGCCTGACTAGCCTGGTCTGCAAGGCTATGGAGCGCATCATCATGGAACTCATTAACAGAGACATTGGGAACCTCCAGACATTGGACCTTGCCCAGTTTGGCTTTGTTAAGGGCAGATCATGCCTTCTAAACCTGGTGGATTTCTTTGAGACAGTTACCAAGGCTTTAGACAAGGGAAAGGAGGTCCACACAGTCTACCTAGACCTCACAAAGGCTTTCGACACCATTCCCCTTTCTGGTATTATAGACAAGCTCACCAGTCTGAACATAAACCCCTATGTCACGAGATGGGTTGCCAGTTGGCTCACGGACAGAATCCACATGGTGAGAGTTGCAGGCTCTAGGTCCGACTCTAAACCGGTTACAAGTGGCATCCCCCAGGGCTCAGTTCTGAGACTCCTCCTGTTCTGTATATACTTCTCAGAGGTACAGGCAAGCAAAGGAGGACTATGGCTGACCAAGTTTGCAGATGACTGCAAACTGGGGGCCATAATTGATCTCCAGCTGATACAGACATCCTTCAGAAAGGTCTCACTGAGATGGATACCTGATGTCCAAATTATGGCCTCAAGCTAAATGCCAAAAAGTCCATAGTCATCCCCTTTGGAAAAAACAAAGTACCTGCGAACTACCACATACGTGGTAGTCCCCTAAATACAGAAAATGTAATAAGGGATCTGGGGACACAAGTAGATAGTAATCTCTCCTTTGATAATCATATTGCCAAGGTGGTTAGAAAATCCTTCTATGTGGCCCACCTAATCATAAAAAGGGTTCACATCTAGAACAAAAGAGGTTATTGTGCCCCTCTACTCATCACTCATCAGGCCCATCATAGAGTACAACGCCCCATTTGGGATGTACCTTACAAGACACCTGCAACAGCTGGAAAGACCACAGAAGTACCTCACCAAGAGGATTACTGGCCACAAACAGATGTCCTATGCAGCCCGACTGAAGAAACTCCAGCTATACTTGGTTGCATGCCGCTTAATCAGAGGTGATCTCTGCCTGACATACAAGGCCATGTCCAACCTAGAATTGATGGGCATGCTCCACCTAAAAAAAAACAAATCACAGAGAGCCACACACTCTAGGGATCTAAACCTCACCACAATGACAAATAGGACGTGCTGGGGGGATAGATTCCTGTCCCAGAGACTCCCCATGCTTTGGAACAGGATTCCAATCTACATTAGGCAGAGCCCCTCACTAACACTCTTCAAGAAAAACCTTGATGAGTGGATGGGAAACAGAAAATTTACCCTGGGGATCACTGCAGTGGCTCTGCTGGACAGAGGCACAGGGAACTAATGGCTCTGCTGGACAGAGGCACAGGGAACTAATCTAAGGGGGCAGTGAAAGCCAACAAATTCTGGCTAGGCTTATAGATGCCCTCGGTCATATAGCCTAGTACTTACCTATGAACCTATGAACCTATAGGCATAACTTCACTTGTTATACATTCTGAGATCTGGGTGAATGGAACACAATCTCTTTATTCACATGCCCACAACAGGAAATCTCATTTAGCATTTATATTTGTCTCTGTTATGTTGAAGCTCATGCTGCTTAGCATAGACCTTCTATAAAAAATTCAAATGATTTTCTGACTCTTTGTCTATTACAAGAATATCATGAAGATAACACTGCATGTTAGGTATTTCCTGCAGTACTTGGTCTGTTGTCTTCTGCCACATGGCAGGTGTATATCTCTGCATATACTGAAAATCAGATCATTGTATGGCAACCATTAGCATGCAAAACTGCTCTAACAATTCCTCCATTTCAGTCTGCCTGTAAACATGTGCTAAGATAGTCTCTGTGAAATGTTTTTCCACTGTCAGGAATTCAAAAATGTTCAAGTTTTAGTAATAAATATTGCACTGTGCATCAGTGAGTTACTAACTTTAACATATCCACAAAAATGCACGTCTGCATTTCCTCTGTTATACTCACTGTGAACATGACACACTCGCTCTGTTTCCAGTTTTCATACTTCTTCTGCACATTCAAGCATTTTTACCACTGGCTGTACTTTGAATTTAAGGATATTTGCCATTACATGAGCTTTATGAAAGTTTGGGCTGCCATTTTATTGTAGTTAAACTTCTGTCTTTATACCCGCCATGATTTTTAGCTTTTGTGAAAGCTTGTTTTATATCTTTCAGCAGCTATGAAAGGTTTTCACCTCTGGCTTATTATTGATATTGTATGATGACAAAATTCATTCAGTTTTTAAAATCCCTTACTTGCCAAATAGTGTTGGTCCTCTTTTGCTCAACACATATAAGTACATTTCTTGTGTTTGATCACTAAAAGTTATTGTTACATTTGTTTTTCCTGCAAGAGCTACTTTCTTACCTGCATATGTCTAACTACACTGAAGTTTCTTCACTTTCAAAGCCTCATATGACATTCATTATTTACAATGCAGAAGTCAGTTTACAAATGATTTATGTCATACATTCTAGTATATCTTATTTTTTTTATTCCCAAAGTCATTACTGGATACTATTTGCACCTGTCAGTCTGTCTAATTGTTCTGTATGCCAGTCACTATGCGTAAACATTTCTGCCAGAAATAACACTGCATAAATTGTATCCTTTTAAAATTGATAATTAGCTTGTTATTATGATATAACCATTAGAGACACTCTTTAAATGGTAACTATATGTCAGCAGTCTAGAACAAGGTAGCAAAATTATTTAAAGCCAATGAGAAACATACAAACTTCAAGAGGAACTTATTTGTACTGTGTGTATGCTTGAAAAAGAATCATCTTTGGTTTACCTCATAAATACTTTACTCAGAAACACACTTCATTGTTAAGAAGAGTTTTCTTGTCAAGAAGGGTGATCTATAACAAGATAACGTATTGGTCTGAAGGAGACATCAGATGTACCAATGTGAAAATCCAATAAAGTATGTAATATATACCATCCTTGGGGCTGGCCTTTGATAAAATGTAGCCTGTAGGTGAAGGTCTCCATGACACTTCTTTGCACCACCACTTACCTCAAACACCACTCCCTATGCCACCCACCCCCACATTGCTCCTGCTTCAGGGTTGGAAACTTGAACTATTCAGTCATTTAATCTATGGATAATAATAGACAATAGTTTAAACTGACCAGATTTATCTACCAAAGCTAAAAAATAATATTCTATACAGTCCATCTAATTCTATAGACATGTGTAGCCAGTCCAGGAAGAGCATTTTATCACTTAATACTTTATTGATCTGACACATTGTTGTAAACAGTGCTGTGTTTTGCAGCCTTTGAACAAGCCACCTGAAAAACATATTAAAGGTAAAACAATCCTTATTAGTAACTTATGCTTTTTATAGTGGATCCCATACAGTTAGTGGTAAAGAAATCTTTGTAAATGGCCATTATTCAATAAACTTGCTGTTCACAAGTGTCTCTGTCTTCGGTGGCAGTCTCTGAGCACTGGTTAAGTGGGTTGCTCAGGGTCACATAGCGGGAAAATGAATACTGACAGAATCAAACCCAGAACTTGCAGCAATGAAAGGTCAATCGGTATCTTTTTCTCATACTGCCTACCCCATAGGTTCATATGTACTCATTTATAGCTAAAGGCCATAATTATATGCTGTAAACTGCCAGAGTAGGTGTCTATCCCATTGAGCTGGAGTCTATTGGGCTGGTACTGCAGTGTGCATGTTGCACTATGTGCTGTGGGGAATTCAGCATGTTTTGGCATGCTTCCCCTCAGAAGACAGCTATAGCAGAACTCAGAAGAGCTGTTGAAGAGGAGGTGGGGCTTTGTCAGGTGAGAAGGTAGGTTATGCCCTCAGGATTATAGGGTTTACAAGGCAAATGGACCTGTGGCTATATGTGTCATGCCAATAACCAATATCAGGTTCTACCACCTTTTTCAAGGAGGGTAAGTCCTGTAAGTCCTGCTGTAGATTTCAGGGTACCAATCCTGTTGTTGAGGCTACATTTGAAGGACAGCAAGGAATCAAATTGCTTGACTTGCAGAGGAAGTTTATTTCAGAGCAGGGTTAATGTGGGATGATGGACCTGCCCCTCCATGTTGTTTTATTTATTTATTTCCTGATGTAGGTTTAGCTCTCTGGGTCTAATGTTGGCTGCACTATTTGACTTGCTGAGAAAAATGAGGTTAAGGATAAGAGGATCCTATGAATTTCGTAAGTGAGGCACAGATCTCCCCTCTGGAGTCAGTAAAACACAGAGTACAGTGTCAAGGCTTCCAGCCTGTCATGCTAAGAATTTTAAGACTGAGATCCTTTTGGTTAGATCTGCTGCTTTTTGAGATGCAGAGGAACTTCTAGTGAGATGCATGCCAAAGGGTGCATTATTTTTCTTGCTGCCCAACTTTATTACATCATGTCCATTTAAGCTTTTATTACAGTGCAATATCTTTCATATCACTTTTTTTAAGCTGTACTCAGTGCAATTATTCCATACAACCTATTTTATCTCCCCCAAACATTTCCCATGATTAAAGAGTTAAGCTTTTTTTCACACAAGCTGTAAACATACAGATATTATCAATAACTCAAGTGAAACAGGGTAAATCACCTAATGGTATAGTATCTTATGCTCCCAGATGCTCCACTTAGACCCAATTTGCTTAGCTTCTCATGATTTTGGCACCCTCTTTTCCCAAGTTCACAGGAAGCTCACTATCTCTAACTCTAACACTGGCTCAATCTTAGGGAACTGGGTACACTTTCAATTCCTCATTATAGCCTTTTTGTCTTCCAACACCAGCAGACTAAACAATGGCCTGGATGTGTGCAAGGTGGTTCAATCCAAGTTTCAGCTCATTTTAAATGTCTTCTTTGTCATCAGTGTTCTTTCTTGCTATAAGCTATTTCCATTAAGTCCTGCTTAAATTTCTGCCACTATGCATGTTCTCAAAAAATGCAGTCCCAGGTCCCTCTTGCCCCCTCCTGACATCTCCAGTATTCCCCCTTACATTCACATACATATATGATAATCTTGATGAGGTATAGAAATACTTATGAAGAAAATTATAAATTGACTTAAAATCCTAGCTATTTTTGGTGCTCCATATATATCTTTCTATTGGTTCACTAACCATTGTTAAACTAAAGCTGGTTCCCACTGTATTTTTAGCTTACTATCATATCCCCTGCGGTCATCATGCAAAATCAAATAACCAACACTTAGTAGTTTTCTAGTGGTAGTATGGGCTGGCCTATTTCCTGTTCAAAGTTGTTCCCAAAACAAAGGTTCCCTTTGTAAACTACTCCTCTTACAACTTGCAGCACTTGACTCTCTGGGTTTTAATAGATCCCTCAGGATATCAATAGGTAAAACCTTACTTTGCCACATCTGTAACTTTCTTGTACTAAGAGCCTTTTGTACTACCAAGTAGGTGAAATATTCCGCTATCCAGGTTACATATCTATGCACTGTCTGTGACCAAAACATTTCTCTTGTGATTGTCTGTCCCATCCTACCTCGCTCATCAGTCTTTCTTTCCATTTAGTAGTGTGATTATTCTCCCGTAGAAGGTAAGATAGTCTCAATTGACACATCTCTAAATAGATCTTTAACCTTGGCAAAGCCAAGCTTACATGATGAAAGGAGAGGATCAACTTCTCTCAGCTTTACCCTAGGGTGCTTACACTTCCAAACAAATTTCTTTAATTCCTTATCAATATCCAACCACAACATGCCATCTGGTGCATATAAATGACTAACATACACTATTGGGGAACAATAAACATTTTTATTACTAATATCTTACTATTCAGATCTAAGAAAATCCTTCATTTGCCTTATAATTTTGTTCTTTACCTCTTCCCAGTTATATCAAGCCACACATTCCTAACCCATCCAACAACAATGCTCCCAAATATTTCATTTTTGCATGCCCCATAGATAAAGGTAATCCTGTACCAAATCTTATGTGGGAACCTAGTTCACTGAGAGACCATTCATTTTCTCAGTGTTTGTTTATATCCTGAAATTACCTGAAAACTTCGTAATAATCAAAATAAATCTCAAATATCCTTTTCTGGATTAGATGAAATATCATTGCATCATCAGCAGACAGGGAATTTTTTTCCTGAGATCCCCTCAAATCGTATCCCTGTATATTGGTTATTCTGAGGGTTTTTTTTTACCAATGGCTCTAAATATAAGACAAACAACAATGGAGATAGTGGGCAACCCTGCCTCAATCCTTTTTTTTTTTTTCAATTTAAATGCCTTGGAGAGCCAGCTGCCCAATTTAAGTGTAGCGTTAGCTCCTTGATACAATTATTGGTTCATTTCCATCAGTCCTGTTGAAAACCCAAGTTCCTTCAGAACCACCCAGAGATGTCCCCAGGAAACTCTGTCAAACAACTTTTCACATTATAAGCATAAGAGACTTATGGACTGAAACTAAATGTCAAAAATGCATTAGTGTATCCTTTGGGAAGTCATCTATCCCAGGGAAACACCAAATTGTCAATATACCCCTTAGAGATGACTCATTTGTTTGGAATTTGGGAACTTATGTGGACACTGACCTAACTTTTGACTAAGATATGTTCATTGTTGTAAGAAAGTCCTTCTGTTTTGCAGAGTTTATAAACAAAGGGATTGTGTCTAGGTCTAGGGATGTCATTTCCCCCCCTTTACTCAGCCATAATCTTTCTGGCATGCATCTGCCCAGACATATTCAACAACTGGAACACCCACTCAAATACCATATTAAAATAATACAAGGCCTAAACAACATGTCCCACATGGACTGACTCAAAGCCTTGTTACTGTACTCAGTATCCTACAGACTGTTAAGAAGTGACCGTGACCTGTGTCTGGCATACATGGTATCCTCCAACCAAGTACTGATAGATTTACTGTACATCAGCAAGTCAAATGGCATCAGAAATACTAAGTCTAGGGATCTAAATCTCTTCTGCAACATCAACAGAACGGTTTGGAGGGATAGGTATATCTCACAGAGGATACTGCTGTTTTATTGAGGAAAGAGAGATTAAATGGGAAATAAGATTGCAAGTCATACAAACACCAGGATTAAATTAAATGATTTCCCTCAAACCCATATTAATTAGAAAAGTCACCATTTAGAGATACTGTGTCCTATTTGCTCCTTTTAAGGTTTACACTAAGCGATTTTAAGGATTTTTTTAAATAATTATTTTATAATCTTTTAAAAGTTTGAAAATGTTATAATGTATATTGTTTTTCACAGTGTTGTCTCACACTGTTTTGTTATTTTTACACATTGGTGTGAGGTCACCAATCGTTTATTATGTAAACGAGCTGGTAGTTTTAACTTTGATTCTGATGAAGTCCCAGGTATGTGGGGATGAAAGCACTCAATCTATATTTTAAATATTGGAAATTAAATGTTTTTCTACAAGACTGGCTGGTGGTTTTTGCTGCTTGCAGTGCTTTATATACTTTTTGTGATCATGGTTGAACACTGTGGTTGCCTTTTGGATTTATTGGACATAAATAAAAGTATTTGACCCTGCTTTTGTCCACCTGCTATAACATTGCTAAAGAAGCCTCTTGTTAATTACCCCGCCATTAGCAGTCTCTGACACTGTCAATTGTACTCCTCCCCACAGACACTGTAAACTCACAGATCACCTTTATTTTCTTGCTTCTCACTCTTTATTCTTTTACACAAAGTTTAAGGATGGTACAATTTAATATGCATTACTTACCCCAGTAGTTTTTGCAGGAGTACAGGAAACAGACTCACAACAAACAGATATAGTGAAGGAAAAAGTTTAGCACCAATACACATCCGAAACATCCAAGTATGTCAAAGCTGCTATGCCAGGAATAAAATCCACAAACAATCTTTCAAAATGGAACAAACGGTTTATTGGAAACAAGAATGATGAGCGCTTTCGCGTGGTACCATCCACGCTTCTTCAGATAAATCATGTAAGTTTGTATCAAGATTTTATAATGCCGCTCCAAAGGCGGGAAAGTCTGCTCATTATCCAATTAATCACTTAATTACATTCAATACCAAAAAATCTTAAAAACAAACAGATATAATAAGAAAACAGAACATTTTGTAAAGAGCACCGTCCTATAAATACCAGTCTCTCTGTCTTTCACTTGCTCTTCCACTGTTGGCATATCTTCTCCTGTTATCTCAGGCTCTTTTGTTACTTTCATTACCAGTATTCAGCCTTCTCTTACCCTTTCATCCTTTTGTATGCAGAGTATTAGAAATGATTTCATGGGGCAGCCAGCTCTCAAAAGCCCCAATGTCAACACTGGCCCAGGAGAGGAGGTATACCTCACTTTAGTTGTGCCCTGACCAGTCTCACCAAACTTTTGCAACCTCTCACTGAACTGAGATGAGTCAAAAATATATTTGTACCACTTCAAAAAAATATTCTGAACATAATTAGATAAGCCAGTTTGAATCGGAGCTTAAGTAATTTACACTCCCTAATCACAGTCAATCACTGGTTTCTCTTTTGGTGTGTGTGGACCAAGTAATCTTCATCTGCGTACACTCGTGTTGTTCCCACCTGTAAAATCTTGCTTCTCTACTGCATCTTAGACATCAGAAATTCCTTTACGATGCATGACTGAAATCTCACAATCAAAGGTCAAGGTTATGTTGCTCTGATGACATTGTGAACACACACCTAGTATGTTCAATAAGAATTTGATCAGATGGGGCCCTGAGCCACTAATCTGTGACTGTATAAACTTGACACAGTCTAGCCCCTCAGAGTTCTCTGCCATTTAACTCTACAAGCTTCATAGTAATTTCCTTGTGTCCTGCTTCCAGCTTAATCATTTTTTTCTTTTACAACACCACCTGCCTTCTGGAGCAGTTATTTCATTTGAATATTTATTCAATGCTTCTTCCAACTGCTCCAGTCTTTTACTGGACACCTTTACATACTCTTCAAGAGAGTTACTAATTTTAATAATTTCCACATGCATCTGGTCTGCCTTATATTTGAGGCCTGTCATTCTTTCACTGATTACTAATTTGTGTTCTCCACCTGACCTTGTAGCCTTCTTTTTCCTTTTCCCTCCTTGCATAGCTGACATTCACCCTCTGAGTTCCACTTCTCAGTTTATTTTCTTTTAGTTTTAAACTTCTGGGCTGCCTGAAGCAATAAGGGAATTATCTATTTTATATATTCTCACATTGGAAAGATGTAAAGTGGACAAACTAGTCTGCCATTTTACTGAAAATCTACCAGCAAGGGGTGCATTATATTCAATAATAGATCCAACCCGAGCAGAATATAAGGAAACAATGACTTCCTTGGATTGGGAAGAGATGCCTTTGGCAATTACTTTAAAAACATAGACGGATTTCCTGATTACAGTAATCATATGGTAATCAAAGGAGAATGACCTATCTAACGAGATGCCTAGATCTCTAATCACTGTCTTGATTGATAATGGGGTGTTGTTAATGCTGTAACATGCACTGACTCCCAAAGGGGATAATACTGCATTTCTTGATATTTAGTGAGAGCCCTTTTTCTAAACACTAGGTGTTAAGTCTTATTAGTTTATTTTGAAAAGTAAAATGGATCTTTGGAGGCCTTGACAATTACACCCAGTTTGCAGACATCAGCAAATTTGGTCAACTAGTGAACACAGTTACCATTTTGAGGGCAGAGAAATAACTGATGAAGAGGATGGGAATGAGGACTAATCCCTGGGGGTCATCACTAGTCATCTTCTGTCTTTTTGAAGAGGCATCACCTACATGGACAATGTGTGCTCTCCTTGAACCAGTTGGCTATCCATCTTACCACACAGGGATCACTTTATAAGACCATTGGCTTATTAACAATTCTTTCATGTGGTATGGTGCCAGATGCCTCGGTCAGATCAAAACTGGCAGCATGAACAGTATGCCCACTGTCTACTGCTTGACTGACCACCTCAAAGAAGCTGACAAGATTTAGCAGGCATGATCTTTAGCAGGAATGATCTACCCTTTATGAAGCCAAACTGCTGTTGTTGGAGCATAACAAGATTTTTGATATCATGATTTATAGGGTCAGTGATGATGTGCTTATGGGTTTACATGTCAGATTCATAAGACTGACTGGTGTTTAGTTTTCAGGGTCCATGGTGGGTACAGCATTATGTACAGGCATCATTACAGTAGTGCACCAGGATTCTGGCCCATAGCCTGAAACTAGGATTAGGTTAAAGTGATTTTTTTTACACATACCTTTACACCACATTATTTATTTATTTCACATTTGTTAACTGGATTAGTCTAACTGAGTTTGCAAAAAAAAACATTTTCAGTGGAGACCTCAGGGGAAAAGCCCCAGCAAACATAAGTAAAGATAAAGTGATAATATACAAATATTAAATAACAATCACAATACAAAATAATTGTAAAAAGAAAAGGTTATTAACTATTTGCATTGCATTAATAGTAAGCAACCCATTTTCAGTGGAGACCCAAGGGCAAAGAGCCCTAGCAAACATAAGCAAAAATAACCATACAGGACAAAAGCTATTAAAAATAACAATGCAAATACAAAATTAATTATAGAGAGAAAAACAAAAGAAACAAATTATGAACATTAAGGGTTGCACTGATAGCAGTGGTCTAAAATTTACTACATATGAGAGTAAAAACAAAAAAAATGATCTTTGTTCAAAAGAAGGACAATGTATTGACATTGATAGGAGGTGGGGGGGATAAATAGTGTGGAGAATGGGATGAGGAAGAGAAAGGAGGGGGCTATAGTAAGGCTATAGTAGTAGAGCTGAGGGTTTAGGAGGTTAGTTTAAGCAGAAGTTACTAACAGAGAAAGAAAGTTAGGAGATGCCACAGGTTATACAGTAGGATAGACTAGGACTACATATGGTCAAGGCAATGGCATAATTTCAAGTTTAGTAGGTGGGATTTAAGCTCCTTTTTAAAACAAGGAAAGGAAAGGTTGGATCTAATATGGAGAGGGAGTTTGTTCCAATTTAGTAAGACAGAGTGTTGTTAAAGTAGTTTGCCAATATTCCTTTTGGGTTTATAAACTGAGAGAAGATGCTGATCAGCATTCCAGAGAGGCGGGGCAGGGGGGGTTAGAGAGTAACATGGGAGGCGAGAGCAGGGCAGGATGAGGGGTTGTTGAGTATGGAAAAGGTGGTGTGGAGTTGCGATTGTAGGAGAAGGTGCTGAAATTCCAGCCACTGAAGTTTGTTTAGTGAGAGCCAGTGATGTGAAAAGAGTGGTTGGTCTAGAATAAATCTGGCAATTTTGTTGTATGTTTGTTCCAGTTTCTGCATTGAAGTAGTTTGGGTATTAGTAAGGATGGGAGGAAGCGTATAGAAGACTAGGTAAGAGAAATGCCTGTGCAAGAGTGCATTTAGTGGCAGTAGTGAGGAATTTTTTGTTCCTATAAAGTAGTCCAAGTTTTTGGTGTTTTTTTTTTTTTGATTGCCTGTTGCATATGCAAGTCAAATTTTAGTCGGTCATCAATTATTACCCCAAGGAGTTTGGTGTGTGAGGCAGGGGAGACAGTGGTGCCATCTAGGGAGGAAAGAGAAAAATTGGATTTAAGGTGAGAGAGTGAGGTAATAAGAGAAGGAGTTGAGTTTTCTTAGGGTTAAGGATTAGTTGATTGTTTCTGAGACATTTTTCGACAGAGATAAAAGAATTCTGTGTTAGTGTGTTTAGTTCAGAGATAGTATTGGTGATAGATAAGAGAGTACAGTCATTTGTGTATTGTATTACAGATGCGAGATTGCAGGATGAATGTAGGTTGTTAGTAAAAATGGTGAAAAGGAGCAGTCCAAGTATGAAGCCTTGGTACTCCTGTTTGAACAGCAGGAAGGGTGAGAAAGCCTGCTGCCATCTAACAGCTTTTGTTCTGCCAGTAAGGTAGGATTGGAACCAGCCAAGAGTAGAAGGAGAGAGGTTTAGGTCTGAGTTTGTTAAGAAGGATGGGATGAGACACAGTGTTGAAGGCTTTAGAGAGATCAAGGAATAGACAGGTGGTGAGGAGGTTGTTGTCCCTAGCTTCTGCAACCTTTTGAGTAAAGGATAGTAAGGCAGTCGAGGTACTGTGTTTAGGACGGAAACCATGTTGTGAGGGGGTGAGGAGATTTTTGTGAATGGGATAGGACAGTAGTTGAGTATGTCTACATTTTTCAAGGGTCTTAGAGAGTGGTGAGAGAATAGAGATTGGTCTATAGTTAGAGGGTTCAACAGAGTTGCCACCTTTGTGCAGAGGTGTGATATAGAAGGATTTCCATTTTTCTGGTACGGAAGGTTGGAAGAAATCTCTCACTGCTCCTGAATGGAGCGGTTGATTAAGATAGATACAGGATATGCAACAGAGTCAACAGCAATTTTCAGAAATTGAGGGGGGAGTTTATCAGTGGAGGGGGAGCATGGTTTTAGTTTAAGAAGCAGGAATTTTATATATTTAGTAGAAACAGGTCACAAGGTAAAAGGCTGAGAGACAGAGGAGCATAGAGGTTTAAGGGGAGGTGAGGGTGACACAAAAGAGTTGGGATGAGCAGAGTTAAAAGAGGGTAGGAGTTTAGAGATGCTGTCTATGAAGTGTTTGTTGAGTAAGTCTACAGTTTCAGAGACAGAGTGATAGGGGAAAGGGTTAGGGATGGTAGGAGAACCAGTGTGGAGCAGGGAGTTGATAGTACTCCTGAATTTTTTGGGGTCATTTCGGTGAGAGCTTTGAAATTTAATGAAATATTGGCATTTATCCAAAATAATAAGTTTTTTTACACAATTTCTGAGTTGCTTATAACCTTGCAGAAGGTGGGAGTTTTAGTGGTTTTCCATTTTTTTCCATAGAGCATCTCTGTCATGCATCAAAGCATGAGTAGCTTTGGAGAGCCAGGATGCAAAATTATATTTGATTCTGATTTTGCAAGTTTGGGCAAGAGAGTTTAGGACATCAAGGAAAATGTGGTTGAATTATGTGGTGTAAAACCTGCTGAACAGCACCTCTGACTATTAGGGGACTATTGTTTACTCCAGTTTGGAGGAGAAAGTACAGTTGTGTACACTTACTATAAATGTAGATGTTCAAGTGTATTCGCTGTTGCAGTCATCACCTGTGGATTATCCCTGCTGTGGTAGCCCTCGGCTGGCCTGAATACCAGAGTCAATGTTTTTCTGTGACAGCTGCTGCCACAGACAGTGATGTCAGTGCTATAAAGCAAGGCAGCTGACACCATTACATCAGTTTTTCTTGCCCTAACCAGTCAGATGCCCCAGGAAATATGGCTAGGTGGTCCTGGTGGTTAACAACCACCTGAAGAAGCTTATGTCTCCCTAAAGAAAGAGGATGTAAGGGGGAAGGAGGCAAGGAAACCAGGACTGCAACAGTGAATACACTTGAACATCTACATTTATGGTAAGTGTACACAACTGTACTATGTTCTTTGTGTTTCACTGCTGCATTCATCACCTGTGGGAAGATTCCCAAAGTTGAAGAGAGGGGTGGTAGGATTAGTTAGAGACCTAGGCATGGGTAAGCAAGCCCTGCAGCACTGCAGAGGCAAACCCTGCCCTAGCTTTAGAGAAAAGAGGAAGGTGGTAATGCTTTGTAATGGTATGGACCGAGGTCCAGGTGGCAGCTTCCAAGATGTCCCTGGTGGGAACTCCTTTGAGGAATGCTGTGGAAGTGGAGGCTGCCCTAGTGGAATGGGTATGAATAGACTTAGGGGGAGGTTTCCCATGATGTCTGTAGCAGAAATGGATATAGTGTGATATCCATTTGGAAATAGTCTGCTTGGAAATGGGCTTCCCCTCTGCCCCTAGGGCAAAACTGACAAGAAGTTGGTCCATTCTTCTGAAGGATTTAGTATGGTCCAGGTAGTATCTGAGCTGTCTTTGCATGTCTAGAGAGTGCAGAATTCTTTCCCCCTTGGTTTGAGGGTTAGGGAAGAAAGTGGGCAGATGAATGGCCTAGTTGAGGGTCACATTAGATACCATCTTGGGCATAAAAGAGGGGTTAGTCCTAAGGGAAACCCTGTCTGCATGGAAAATGATGAAGGGCTCAATGGCCATTATTTCCTGAAGTTCAAAAACCCTTCTGGCTGAGGTGATAGCTAGCAAAAAAGCAGTCTTCCAGGAGAGGAATTTCAGTTCTGCTGAAGCAGCAGGTTCGAAGGGTGGTAAGGTTAGTTTTTCCAAAACATAATTAAGATCCTAGGCTCGAGTGGGAGGCCTTCTGGGAGGTCTGATATTAGAAGCCCCTCTGAGGAATTGTTTAATCAAAGGATGAGAGAACAGGGGCTGGTCTGTATTAAAATGAGCTGAAATGGCCGAGGCGTCGATTTTAACAGAAGAGAAGGAGAGGCCACTATTGAGTAATTCCACTAGATAGTCCAGGATAAGAGGGACAGAAGGTTGTGAGGGACTGGTGTCTCTGGACTGGCACCATGAGCAGAATCTTTTCCATTTCTCTGCGTAAGATTTTCTGGTGCTGGGCCTTCTGGCCTCTGTGATAACATCTAGGACCGGTTTGCTTAGAAGAAGCCCCTTGCTTACCTTGGGAGTATCAGCCATGCTGATAGTTTGAGAGTCTGCAAGTCTGGGTGCAGCATCCCCCCCCCCTCTTCAATCAAGAGGTTTGGGACCTGCGGAAGCTGCCTGGGAGGTTTTGATGTTAGGCTGCGCAGCAAGGGGTACCATTGTTGTCTGGGCCAATCTGGAGCAATGAGGCTTGCCTTCAGCCCCTCCTCTCTTATCTTGATGAGTACCTTGGGAATAAGAGGCAGAGGGGGGAATATGTACATGAAGAGGGAGTTCAAGGGGAAGGTCAAGGCATCCACTTTCCATGCCAGATGGTGATACTCCCTGGGGCAGAATTTCTTTAGCTGATAGTTGAGGTACGAAGCAAAGAGATCCACATCCAGATTTCTCCACACTTGAGTGACTTGCAAAAAGTTCTTTTTGTGGAGCTGCCCTTCGTGGGGGTCCATTAAGTGTCTGCTTAACTGGTCTGCAAGGGTGTTGTTGATCCCTGGTAGGTATTGGGCTATTAGGTGTAATCCCATAGAGGAGGCAATCACCCAGAGGTTCATGGCTAGCCTGCACAGAGGGTAAGATTGTGTCCCTCCCTGTTTGTAGATGTACCACATTACTGTGGTGTTGTCTGTTTTGATAAGGAGAACTCCTGGCCTGAGATGGGGTTGGAAGGATGTCAGAGCCTTTTACACTGCCATCATTTGCTTCTGGTTGATTTGCAAGGGAAGGTGTTGGGCATCACAAAGACCCTGGGTGCACCTGCCTGCTAGGCGGGTGCCCCAAGCAATGTCTGAGGTGACGGTGGTGATGGTCTTCCTGGTAGGGAGGTAGATTAAGGGGAGACCCTGGTTGTTGGCACAGGCCCTTGCCCACCAGAGAAACTTGGCCCTTATACAGGGGATCAGAGGTCTCTAGAGGCTGTGAGTGTTGACACCAAATGTTCTTTAGATACCACTGAAGTTTCCTCATGTGAAGCCTGGATAGAGGAATTAGAAGGATGCAAGAAGCCATGTACCCCAACGCTTGCCAGTCTTCCTCACTGTGAGGTGACTTTTGGACACTAGCTGGGAAAGTAGAGAGGCAGGAAGCCCTGTATTTCTAGGGATAGAGAGGCCATTTGGGATGCTGTGTCCAGCAGTGCTCCCAGGAAAAAGATCCTCCTGGGGGGAGTTTGCTTTGATTTCTTCTCATAGATGGTGAACCCCAAGGAAGTTAGGAGGGTTTTGACAAAATGTAGGTCCTGGATCAGCTTTTCTTTGCACTCTGCCTGAATGAGACAGTCTTCCAGATAAGGGTAAATCTGTATATTTTTCTGTCTGCATAATGCTATGGCCGGGGCCAAACATTTGGTGAAAACCCTGGGAGCAGTAGATAAGCCAAAGGGAAGAGTAGAGGACTGAAAGTGTTGTGACCCTGCTCTGAAATGCAGGAATTTCCTGCAAGACTCCCTTATGGGATATGGAGGTTTGCATCTTTTAGGTCCAGGTCACTAACCAGGCATTTTTTGTCAGCATAGGCAGCAGCTGCTGCAAAGTTAGCATTTTGAATTTGGGGACCACCAGGGATGTGTTCAGAATGGACAGATCCAGGAAGGGGCACTAATTACCCTCCTTTCTGGGAACAAGGAAAAGCCTGAAATAAAAGCCTTTGCCTACTTGATCTGTGGGAACAGGTTCTACTGCCCCCTGGGCTATGAGAGTTTGGACTTGTTTTAATTTCTCTGCCCACTGATTGGGAGGTAAGTCTGAGTACCCTCTGGGAATTGGGAGTTCGTTGAAAGTGAATTTGTATCCCTTAAAAATGATCTTTAAGACCCATTGGTCCTTGGTTACAGATGACCAGTTTTCTTTGTAGAGGGACAACCTTTCCCAGAGCTTTTGGGTGAAAGGAGGGCAGAGGGGAGAGTGGGAGTCATTGACAGTTTTTGCCACAGAGGGATGGCTTAGAACTCCCTGCCTTACAGGCGGACGTGGTTCACTGTTTGGTTCTGTGTTGCCCCTGTTGTAGGGACCTGGGTGGCCTGTCCCTGTGGGGCTTAGCTTGCTCCTGCCAACTAGGAGCAGGAAAGAACCAGTACTTAGAGGGAAAACTCCTGCTAAATCTAGGAGGTTAAACCTGAAAGAAATCTTTTACTGTTTGCATAGATTTTGCTTTGTCTTCCATCTTTTTAAGCACCTCTTCTGCTTTTTCTCCAAACAAGCCTTCTTTATCCAAAGGTGCATCAAGTAATTTAGATTTGACATGATCCGGTAGAGGTTGTTCCTTCAACCATGCATGTCTCCTAATGACAGATCCATACACTGCTGCTCTGCTAGAGGCTTCTAGTGCATCATATCCACAGTGTAAAGAGTGCCTTGCCACTTGATAAATAGAGGACAATAAATCTTCTAACTCCTTAGAATTGGCACAGTCAGGAAAAGTGGAAATCTTTTGCTTTAATAGTTCCAAAGTGTGCTGTTGATATTTTAACATATGGAACTGACAGTTAAAAGCTCTGATAGCTAAGATTGCAGAGGTGTAAACATTTTACCCCATCTGTCCAGAGCTCTGGCATCCTTATCAGAAGGAGTAGGGTTTTTTTTGCAGAACTAGCCTTGGCTCCATTGGGACCCTGTGTGATGATTACAGGTCTGCAGCAGGATTTCTGTACAGGTATTTGTGAGTGTCTGGTACTCTGTAATACCTGTCTGGTTTACTGTGAGCAGGTGGGAGGGCATCCGGGGCTAAACTGGATTCATGGAAAACATAATCCACCACTTGTAAAATGGGGGGATGGCAAGGGATCTGTGCTGGGGTAGGTCTAGAAATGTTCTTAGCCTTTTCTTAGACTGAGGGAAATCCTGAGATTCCCATTGGAAATGTTCCCTGAGGGTGTGGAGGGTTTCCCCAAAGGGAGGTCTTCTGGTGGGGAGGCAGAAGGGATAGATTCCTCTGCATCTGAATCCTCATAAGTAGCAAGAGGTTGTTGTTCTCTTCAAAATCTGAATAATCTGATTCCTCAGAATCTTGCTCTGTCAATAGTTCAGTTGTGGCTTGACTGCCCCTGATAAGGAAATAAGATCCCCTGCCATCTTAAGCATCTGGGCCTGGGGTGGAGGGGCAAGAGTAAGATGGTGGCCAGAGGTAGATTTTCTAGAGGTGGCCTGGCTTCTAGGCCTAAGAGTATTCATCGGTCTGAGAGAAACAGTAGTTGGGTGTGAAGAATTCAGTTTCTGACTAGAACTGGTAGTGCAAAAGACCTCCTTGGAAGCCGGTGCCTGCGTTGTGGCTCTGGACCCAACCGAGGCAGAGACAACCAAAGGCTGTGAAGATGAAGACGATTTCTGCAGCATACCGGACTCTGAAAGGGTCTCGGTAGAGGCCTGCATAGCAGTCACATTGGGCATCAGGGGCTGCCAAAGTGCCTCACTGAATTCCGGAGAACTGACGACCTGCTTAGCGGAAGAGTCATCGGAAGGCTTAGCCTTGTGTGGTCTGTCTCTATCTTTATCCCTACATTTTTGGAGGCTCTAAAGATTGTTTTCTGACCAACGCCATTTGTGAAGATGGAGGATGAAAATATATGTCTACAATAAGAGCTCTATGATGAATGGTTCTTGCGTTAAAGAGGGCACAGAACTGGCAACGGGCGATGTTGTGGTCTGGGCCTAAACAAGTGACGCAGTATGAATGGAAGTCTCAGTGTGGGATCTACTTTCCACAGGCAAGACAATTTTTAACTTTTCTGGATATCGGTTAGTGCAAGAAAAAGAGATCCCCAATGGGGTACTTAGCTTTAGACGTTTTCAGCTGTGATCCAAGCTCTGGTAGTGA
The DNA here is from genome assembly GCF_019279795.1 of Protopterus annectens. Lineage (NCBI taxonomy): Eukaryota > Metazoa > Chordata > Ceratodontiformes > Protopteridae > Protopterus > Protopterus annectens. Next base: position 1,559,904,022 of record NC_056737.1, read on the forward strand.
CCAACTGGCATACTTGTGAACTGCTTCTGCCACGGGCTCCACGGTAAGAAAGATTGATGTAATGGCGTCAGCTGCCTTGCTTTATAGCACTGATGTCCTGACATCAGTCTACAAGTGACTCTGGTATTCGGGCCGGCCTAGGGCTACCACAGCAGGGATATCCCACAGGTGATGACTGCAACAGTGAAACAGGAAGAACATCAACACATTTTAAAATTCCATTTTTTTCATTCACTGATGTCACAGAGGAAAACCGTAAACTATAACTTTAGTGGTGTCAGTGTAGTAAAAATGTGCATTGCATCCATAGACTTTAATGGGTGCACCACCACTCATGTGTGAATGTGCCCCATTAAAGTACATGGCTGCAGCACACATTACCCCAAGGGTAACATCACTGAAGGAAATACTAAATGTGGCTGGGTTGTGGTTTAATAAAAATTTATTAAATCTTTTATTAAAAAGGGCCAAAATAAATAAGTAGAGACAAGTAGAAAAATGCATCATATCACTTGACTCATCAAATGCTGCAATGCATTTACTGACATCAGAAAATCTTTTTAAATAGTTTAAGAAGTTCTCTGAGTAGATACATGGTACTATTAATTGAGCAATCCAGTTTATCAGGACCCATAAAAAAGTGCTTTTAGTCTTTGAAAGTACCTTTAGTACATATTCTTTAGTAATAATAGGAGGGAGGGAATGACTCCGAAATTATCAGAGTTGTGATGGGAGTTTCAGGGGAGAAGTCAGCAGCAAACTTGTTTATTAGTATGTTTTCAGTGTCTTTTGGGTTCAAATGGGATGCTGCACTGTGGAAAAGTTCATAAAAATGTTATGACTTATTTCTCACTTTTTTATAACTTAGATGAAGAAGGATTTGTAGGTATCCTTTACCACAGATGCCAGCCTCTGTTCATAGGATGCTTTGCTGGTCATGACAGAAGTGTTCAGTTTCTTTGTGTTTTTATGCTATTTTCCTGCTGGGGATTTCTAGTCTTACTTGGTAATTTAAGGAATTTCTTCTTCTTGTTAAATAGTTTGTTTATATCAACTGACCACCAGAGTGGTTTATTTTTGAATTTCCGAACATATTTTCATCTAGTGGGGACTATTAGATTGATGCATTTATCTAAACAGAAAAAATCTTTAGTGTAGCTGGCTGCACATCTGGTGTCAACTATGGAAATATTGCAGGTAACTTTATAGATTTTGTCTTGTAATTGTATAATGTCGGCCTTTTGGAAGTCTTTAAAGAGTTTGATGTTGGTTACTGGAGGAATGGAGTTTCTGAAAGTAAAGGCCACAAGCTGGTGATGTGACTTTAAGGGTGAGGAGGCAGACCTGAAGAATGGAACAGGCATGAGCTGACTTTGTGAAAACCAGGCCAACAATGTTTCCACCCTGGTACAGGTTTTACAATTACTTGAACTTTCAGACTAACAGGAGTCATTTGTCTGGAAATATTAAGTTACTGCTGTTAGACACTTTGCCTTAATATCTTCTTCTGCCCAGAAAAGGAGAAGAAAGTACATAATTTCTTTCTCAATTGCTAATAAAGATATTTGAAAAATGTCATTGGGGAAAATGCCTCATACTGTTTCTCAGTGCCAAAAAAAGAAACGTTTACTTATTGCATTCTATGTATTATTTCAACAAAACAACTTCAACCAGGAAAAAAATGACACCATAATTCTGTGCAGTTGAATAAAAATCAGCCATTTAGTGATATATTCTAGTAAAGCAAACATCAGGTGATGTCATTTAAGGTAAACAATTAAATGCAGAAAGTCAATCTGTCTTTAAATATTAACTTTTCAGTCTGAATGGTCAAGACATTAGTGCAATCAGCAATCCTGTATGTTCATACATTAGGCTGAGAACACTCAGCACATTTAGAAAAACATAACACTGCAGCTTGAAGCTTAGAAAAGCACTCGGGTCAGGTTTTGTATTAACATGCAAGGGGACTGCATTAACTTTGAATTAAATTTAGCAATTTGAAACAATCTTTACACTTAGCAGTGTTCATTCAATGCAAACATAACTTGTGCAATCTAATATGTCCATAAGGTTTAAAAGCACTTCAGCAACTGAGAAAGTAAGAAATATTTATCTGTACATTTTTGACACGGATAATGACAATATTGGCATCTAATACTAATGAATATAATGATATTTGCTAATATTCTAATAATCTATATGTTCTAATATTGCTTTTAACATCAGTTAATGAAGTCATTACTGTGGCTAAGTAGCATAGCTACCTACAAGGAATAAATAAAAAGGGCTCAGAATCATCACATCCAGTGCATAAAGTAAAAGATGGACTTCTGGGGCAGAGGGGCAAGTATTTTGGAGAACTAGTGTTAGGTAGAGCTTGAGTGTGGTATTAATGGACTGACTTGCACTTGTGGGAAGTATTCATGCAGTATCAGAAAAGACAGTGATATCTGTACCTTTTGTTATAGGAGATTAAATGTTCAAATCCCAGGGCAGGACAGCAGCTATACAACACAAACGACTTTGGTGACAAAAAAAGACATTGCAGGTCAGGGGGTTGACCTATAAATAGTGGGGCTATACCTTTTGAAAATGTCAGTGAAACCTTTTACCAATGACTTCTCTAGTCCTTTTTTCCAGAGTTTGTTTTTTTTAGGAAATCGGCAGGGTAACAGTAAGGAAATGATGAACAGGAGGCTATAACTTGATACACTTCTGGGTGGCTGTGCTAGAGTTCTGGGTATGAACACAGAAAATGAGTGAAGCTTTCCACTGGCAGTTCATAAGTTAGTACTAGGCTAGATGTCCTTGTGGGCCATTTTAAGCCTAGCCAAATTGTGTTCACGAGGTAAACACTTTAACCATTATGCCACCTCCCAACCCCTTTTGCAGCAATGTTAAGTTTGCAGCAGTGGCTCCGTGGATGGCAGGTTGTGGTGAATCAGTAGATAACACATCCACTGCTAGTGACACAACAGCAGACTAAGCCATTTAATGACAGCTCACTGCAGTGAAGGTGAAGGATTTGGGGTGAAACATGGACTGGACAATTCAAGGGCTAGGTATTTATGTACATATTGATTTAGTTTTAATGCATGCTGTAACTAAGCAACCATTGCTGGACAATTTCACACATGACCTGAAAGGGAGATACAAATAAATGTAGGGTCAATAAAAAAATAAATATATGAAGAGAATATCTGTTTGATAATGCTTTAGTAAAATTGATTGTCCAGTGTTAAAGTAATAAAGCAACCTCACATGCTGATAGTTTTATCTTAATACACATGGATTGCTAACAGAGTCTTTCTCAGCGAAACAGTATTTTAACAACACATTGTGGAACTGAGGGGGACTGTCTTTAGTCACGAGGACACAGTCTGAGTGAATACAGTACAGTTCCCCACTGTAGCTGAACAATGAATTACCCTTAAGTCTGCCATGATATATTGCTATTAAAAATGTCAGTATTTAAAAAAAGAAAAGGATGACTTCCCATTTCTTCAAATAATGGCATTATATGAAGGAACTTCATTTTTGACTGTCTCTGTTCAACGATGTGAGTCTCTGGAAATGTAATAGTGAAATACTGAGTATGATGCCTGTATGTTATTTCTGCATACCGTATTTGCTACTACTTTTTTGTTTCATTATTTTATTTGCAGAATGTTGTTCAGTGTGTAATATGGGTGTGTTTTGATTTAAAGGTTAAAAAAAATGTTGATTGACAGTTAATGCACAGAAACCAGTTATTATTATTATTATTATTATTTTATTAATGAAATCTTGTTATTCGAGTTTCACTGGTTAGCAGCATGGAAAATGGTGATTACAATTTTTACTGTTTCAGTAGCTGCAGGGATCTATATTTCGGTGTAGCTAACAGTGTTGCTAGTCAAGGAATGCACTGAATTTCATGGCTGTGTTGATTATTGCAGCCAATTGGTATTTACATTTTTTGAATATTAAGTGCTTGTCATTCTAGAATTTATATTTAAAGTATGCCTTCCCTGCAGATTTGTCAAACTTTTAACAGCAGGCATTTGGGATCAAAAGATGGAGTCTAGCATCTCAGGAGATTGGTCTCTGATCAGAACTGAAGCCTGCAATATAACAGCTGACCAGGTATGTGAGAAGGTTGCGAGCGGCATATGTTTTAGTAATGGCAAGCTGGGTTCTGCACAGTACTTTGGTGCAGTGCAGATAGGTGGCTACTGAATGGTGAACATTTGGGACACATTCACCAAAACAAGTACTGCTGCTGCCTGCAGCTATACTGCCTCTATTTTGCTAGGAACACCAACGAGCATAGATGTTGCATGTACAACGAGATAGTGAAATAGCTATTGGGAAGACAAAGGTGAAAATCAGCAGGCACGACAGCTCCTACATTACCAGGGAAGGATAGCTGAATTTAATAAAGACACATCAGGGATACAAGTCTTTTAATTATTATCTGATTATCTTATTTATTCAAATGTAATCACCTGTTACTTATTAATGAATACTTACAAACTTCCCACCACATCTTAACACAAATTATATTCCACTGTCTAAGCTCAACATGGTGATCTTATTTTTTCTTCAAAAATGGTAACTTAAACCTAGATATATGTACTGTTTCGTAATTATCATGAACATTCTTTACGTGTGTCTGTGTCATATTATGCATCCTTGCATTATGTACTTTATCCTAGAATGTGTCTGAAAATTGTATAGCAAAATCAACACAGCTATCTTGTCAAATATTAAATAATAAGTTATAACAATGAAATAATAAGGCAGGAGGCTTGACACCTGAATGGTCTCAGACACAAAAGACACTTAGTGGATACATAAATCCATAAAGAGATTGAGGATTATAACACAATACGGATGAGCAAGTCATTTGAGGTTAGGCTGCCTAGATGGTCAGTGTCAGTGACGGTGATAAACACAAGCTATGACCATTTGACTGGTGTGATACAACACTAGCAATTGTGTTATCTGTGTTGTGTGATGGTCTCTTGTTCGGGTACAGGCCAGCTCAACACCCTGCTGTAGTTACCCAGCGTATGCATGTCAGCATTCAGTGTGGTGACTGCAGATAAATGTTAGCAGCATCAAAGCCAGACAGTGAAACAGAAAACTCCTTTCCCCAAAGCTGAATAAGTAAACCTTGCACATTTTTAATTATCAATTTCTTTTGTTAATCAGGTGAGTCATAGTGAGTTGAGCACTATATTTAAGGAAACACAAAGGAGAAAATGTCAGCGTTACACCCATACAGGTAAAGTATAAGTTGTTGCACCATTAGGATAAAATATTTTGGCAAATTAAGCAAGGGCAATTATCTGAACATAGGTACACTGTGATGGAATCTGAGCCAGGGTTATCCAGTCTTGCAGATCAGCCTTGCCGAGATCTACTTGAGTCAAAATATCACCTACGTGTCTCAAAATCACTTGCAGTTTTTCTACCAAGCATTAAGTAGAATAAATGTGTAATATTTTTCCTTTTTTAAGGGTATGTGGTAATATATATAATACAGCAATAAAATATAACCTCTTTAAGCAGTTTTCTTTCCTTCCTCTATTTCTTTTCTGTTACACAATCTGTGCTATTGCGAAACAATATTAGCTGGTCAGAGCCTTGCAAAAACAGAATTTGAGTCATTTTTGCTGGCATTGCAGGCAGAAATTATGAATATGTTGCTCATGGCCAGAGGAAAGAGACTGCATTTTAACTTCTACCTTTACAGTATCTAATTTCTGGTATTTGCAGCTTTGGGAATATTACATTATATATTATGCTTGTTGTTCAGATAAAATAGTTAATTATGTGTATTTTCCTCTGAGTAATTGCTATTCATGCAAAGTACAGTTGTGCACGCTAACTAAGCTTTGGTCTGCCTTTTAGTACCGAGGATTAAGACCCTGATTTGTTATTTATAGCCCAAGGTTTGCATCCTGTACCCTCCATTTTTCTACTGTGTACGTCACCTCACCAGAGAGGGGTCCTAGGCTGAGCCTGAAAAAGTATATGTGGGTCAGTGCTTTACTGTGAATAACAACTAAATCAATTAAAAATAAATCAATTAACTAATTAGTTTGAAACTAGTTGACATAGTTCATGTATGGTGTTATTGTTGTTACACATTTTATGCATGAAAACCTTATTTAAAATTACACGAGGGGGGAATTGGCTCACTTCATCTTTGGAAAACCTTACTTACTAAAGAAGCACACTCTACATGCTTCAACATTACACCTGTGCAACCATACTCTATCAATCACTTACATAGGTAGCTACAAGGCATGCAGTCCATGAGACCATTGAGTAGCCTAGCCCATTTTTTTCTAAATGTCCCAGAGCATTGTCTGGTTAAGTGACTTGTTTATAGTCACACAGCAGTCAAATGGATCCTGATTGAATCAAACCCTAAACTGCAGGAACAGCTTATTAACATCAATTGCATCACTCAGAAAATGAAACGTCCTTCTCTCAGCATGTAATAATAGTGTTTTAAAATCAAACCTACTTTTGATCATCAGTAAAGAGAGGCATTCTACTTATTTATTTGCTCAAAGCTTCAATCTGTGTGACAGATACATTCATTAATTCTTTGCTACTAGTTGATACTATGCAGAGTCAAAGGGAAGCCAGATCCCATTCTAAGAAGCAATGAGTGTAAGGCAGAGATTCAGTCATGAAAAAGATGCCACGCGCTCATAGACACACACACACACACACACACACACACACACACACACACACACACACACACACACACACACACACACACACACACACATTATAGGCAATTTGCAAGACAGCCAGTTCACCTAATGGATATCTTTGGGATTTAGCTGGAAACTGGAGAATTCAATGAAAATCCACAGGGGCACAGGGACATGCAGATAATGTGTGTGTGTGTGTGTGTGTGTGTGTGTGTGCACATGCACTTCTGTGTGTGTTTGTGATTGTGTGTGCACATGCACTTCTGTGTGTGTATGTGGGGGGTCATACATGTGTGTCCTTTTATAGACTGACTTTAGTGCTGGAATAGGCTCTGGTTCCCCAGTAATACTGATGAGGATAAATCAGGTATCAGAGAATATATGAATTGGTCTGTGGTATACACCTGTTAAATCAAAACCCAAAATACTAATTTAATGCATTTATGTATTACTCAAAATCTCTCATCTGAAGTTAATCTGAACTAAAACTGCAATATAAATAACATTTTGACAGTTGTGATAATGTTAGTGAGAAACCATATTAATAAATGTATCTAATTAAATGTGAAAATCATTACTGAAACTGATTGGTAATGTGTAGTTTCAGATAAAATATCTCATAGTGCCTTTCTTATCATCTGTGTAAATTTCTGTGATTATGAAATGTTAAATTTGCTCAGTAAGGTCTGTAATTTGGATGTTTTAGCATGCCTTGTGCCTCAGCTGAAAAGGGATGTTAACCAGCCCACCAACCTGGTATACAAATCTATAAATACAATGAAGTAGAAATATCAGTATGATTGACTGGAGTAGATTGTACACATACCTCTCAACCCACAGACATTGAAAATAGGTAGAAAGACTCTTGAAAGATAGGTACATCCAGACAAAGATCTGGACATCTAATTAGCATACATGTGAATACAAAATAGGACATAACTCTTTCCTCTTCCAGTAGGAGTGTGAAATACTACACAGACACATGTTTAAAAACAGAATGACAATTAAGAAAAATATAAGCACACTATCAAAGAGACAATGTCAAATCTGTAGACACTAATGAACTGTACTGCAAAATTCTACCATACAAGTAATTTATTTTTGCTTCTGAAAATGGAGATCGTGTCCTCTTACTTTAAATTATTGGTACCACTAAGATGCTGTCATGTGGTTTTCTGTGTATTAAATAGGTTCAAAAATCACTTATGATGACAGGGATTCAGAAAATGATGCGAAAGGTAAATCAAACCTGAAAATAGGGACATACCTCCAAATATAGGTACATCATGTGTAGGGATAAGTCAGGTCTAAAAACATTTACATTCCTCAAAAACAGTGACAGATGAGAGGTTTGACAGCACTAGCAAAGTGGATTACTCTAAGTGTAACCATACACTCAAACAGCTAAGCTACCTATGGGGACTTAACGACAAGTCTCTGACTTTTTGCTATAGCCATGTTATTTCCTTTCTCTTCTTAAATTTTCTCTAGTCACATCCCTAGCTAATTATCAGGAAATATAATTCCTGGAGTTTTAAATTATACAGAAATAGTCTCCCTGATGGGAATGATATTTTTTTACTCCTTCATGAGAGCAGTCAGTGGTGTGCAGATGGCCTTATAGCTCATGCAGAAGGGGAAATAATCCAGAAAGTCTGCAAGGTGAACCAAATGTATCAGCCAAATAATACAAATAATAATAATAATAATAGTAATGATTATAATACAAATATCAAACGGGCTGTTAATAATAGTAATGATTGTAATACAAATATCAAACGGGCTGTTAATAATAGTAATGATTATAATACAAATAGGATGTTAATAATAGTAATGATATCTGTAACAGTAACAGTACTTGGAACACATCTAGAGCCTGTTTACTGCATTTCCTGTGTTGCACTTAATTTAAAATAGTTTTTTCTCTAAAAACTGCATTTTACCTGATTTTGGCCTAGCACTCAAGTGTGGGGTCATTTATTGCACTGTTGTGATTATTTTGCTGCTTGTGTATCTCTGCTACCTTTAAACTACAACAAAAAGAAAAAAAAATCTTGCTTTATTCCCACTTTCTGAAAGTTAAGAAAGTTCAGTTACAGATTTGCTGTTCTGAACTGTTTGGAAGTTTCTAGAAGGCCAGTGCTTGCTTGGGCTAAAGGGAAGTCTCTGTGTTCACCAGTGGGAGTGGTTAACACTGAACAGCCTGCCTGTCCCTGGAGGAGTGGTTACTACCTAGAAGCTGTAGTTTTATTGGCCATTTTGGGTCAATTCTAAACTCCTTGATCTCTCTCTCTTAAAACCAGGCTGCCTTGTGATTCTGGCGTCTTTTCAGGTTTGCTAGTTGTTGCTGAAGCACCTACCAAGAGGAGAAAATGCTGAGAGACGAAAAGGAGCCACTTTTGTGATTTTAAGTATTTTCTTCTGATTTTTTGTTAAGATTTACTGCTTTGCCGCGTACTTTTTGGTATTTTCTGGCTTGCTAAAGTTTATATCTGTAACAGTAACAGTACTTGGAATACATCTAGAGCCTGTTTACTGCATTTCCTGTGTTGCACTTAATTTAAAATCGTTTTTTTCTCTAAAAACTGCATTTTACCTGATTTTGGCCTAGCACTCAAGTGTGGGGTCATTTATTGCACTGTTGTGATTATTTTGCTGCTTGTGTATCTCTGCTACCTTTAAACTACAACAAAAAGAAAAAAAACAAAAAAATCTTGCTTTTTCCCACTTTCTGAAAGTTAAGAAAGTTCAGTTACAGATTTGCTGTTCTGAACTGTTTGGAAGTTTCTAGAAGGCCAGTGCTTGCTTGGGCTAAAGGAAGTCTCTGTGTTCACCAGTGGGAGTGGTTAACACTGAACAGCCTGCCTGTCCCTGGAGGAGTGGTTACTACCTAGAAGCTGTAGTTTTATTGGCCATTTTGGGTCAATTCTAAACTCCTTGATCTCTCTCTCTTAAAACCCTACAACTCTCTTTTTGCGGTTTTGCGGACTGAGCAGCGTCGGGCAGCGCCGCCTAAACAGGTTTAAACTATTCCAGGCTCCACAAAGTCTGCTCTTCACTTTTTCCCTTAGAACTGTTCAAACTCTCAAAGTAATCACTCTATTCTCTTTCTAAAGCCCTGCACTTGCTCAGCTCTTATAAGGAAACACTAACTAACTAAAGCACTACACCCTCCTTGACTTCTCATAAGTATTAGACTCGATTGGTCCTTCCTGATCAAGTGAAAAATCAGTTCCCTTCTCTAATCTGATTAGTAAAAAACAGTTCCCTATACTAATCTGGTATGTCCAAGGGTCAGTTTCAAGGTTACTCTCCAGTCCAGCTGGTGAATCTGGGAATTTTGAGGCAATGTTACAATTGCCTTATGTACACAGACAACCCTCTCCTCCTTCCAACAAACTCTAATACATGTGAGAGATGCAGTTACACAGCCAAACTGGAGGCAGAGCTCTCTCAACCCAAGACTGGCACAGTCAGTCAGGAGGAAAAGGTAACCACCCACACCACAAATCCAGTCTCACACAGACCTATTGCATCTGCATACCCAACACATAAACACACAAAAACATACTCAGAGGCTCTAAATAAAAATCTGCCTAAACAGCAAAGACCTCCTAAGCAGATATCCAAGCAACAGCCACCCCTCAACAATACCCACAAATCACATATCTCACAAAATCAGTGTGCCTCACAGTCACAGCCCATAAGGCCAAACAACACACCAAATACACTTGTTATAGGGGACTCTATTGTCCGGCACACTGATGTCCCACTCACCAGACTGAACAAGGAGAAGGTCACTGTAAGCTGCCTGTCGGGTGCCAGGATCTGCCACATAACGCAAGCACTCAGGTCACTCCAAAGCAAGTACAAGTATGACTCCGTCATTGTCCATGCTGGTGTGAATGACCTGAGACATACCTCCCTGGACTACATGAAAAGAGACATAGAGGAGCTCTCTGACCATGTAGCCCAGGCTGGTATGTCCCTGACCTTGAGTAGCATCTTGCCCTCACCAAGAATGATGCCACAGTATAAAGACAAAATGATCAGTTTCAACAATTGGCTAAAGTATTGGTGTCATTCAAAGGGGATCCAGTGTCTGTCAGCCTGGGATGACATGCTCGACAAGCCATGTTGCTTCGCTAGGGACGGCTTGCACCTGTCACCCTTAGGCTTTTGTATACTGGCCAAGGCTCTTGCCACCCCCATAGTGCCTTTTTAGGCAAGGCTCAAAGGGCAAACCCACCTCCATAGACAACCCAAAGATAAAAAAACTAAAGGTAATGCTACTCAATGCTAGAAGTCTAAACCTCAAGATGCACACACTCGAGACTCTCCTCAGTATGGAGAAAATTGATGTCTGTGCAGTAACAGAAACCTGGTTCAAGGCTCCTGAGAGCACCCCAGCACTACCAGGTTATAACTCATACCATGCGTTTCGGCCCCAAAACTCGGACTGAAGCACAAAAGGAGGGAGAGTATCTATATTCTTCAAAGATACCTACACCTCCAGATTAGTGGCACTGCACAAAGCATCGGAAACCATCCATGTGCAGCTAACAGTGGGCAAAACTGCCTTTCAGTTTGTAGCCTGCTACAGAACACCCTCCCTATTACAGGAACCCCACTTGGCATTCCTGAGAACACTGGAGAATATGAAGGTCTCTCCAAACACTATGTTATTGGGTGACTTCAACTACCCAAACATTGACTGGGAAAACTACTCAAGCCCAAACACCCTCGCCCAACGGTTCCTTGAATTGATAAACTCTAACGCAATGGAACAACTGGTCACCACTCCCACAAGAGGGAACAACATATTGGACCTGGTCATCACCAACATGGGGACTCTATATTCCACACCAGAGGTAAACCCCTCATTGGTAAGATCAGACCATAAACAAATTTCCCTGGACATCCATATCCCGTCCCCACCCCCAGCCAAGGAAATCACTGTAAAGAATTTCTCCAAAGCCAACTTTGCACTTCTTAAGACTGAGGTGGAATCCTTCAAAGCCCCTGGGCCAGAGGATAATACAGCCCAATCCACAGAATCCTTTACAAATGCATTCTATGAGCACCTGCAGGAATGCATGGATCGTGCTATCCCAAATAAAACCAAGACTCACTCCTCCAAAAACAGGAGACCGGTCTGGTGGACCCCGGCCATAAATAAGCTATACAACAGAAGGAGGAAGCTACTACATGACAGAGCAAAATCCCAAAAAGGGAAGGCATCTCTGATCAGTATTAGCAAGAAACTTCGATCCCTCATAAAATCATCAAAGGCCAGTTTCGAAAGAAAAATTGCCCTAGACACTAAAGATAATCACAAGGGCTTTTTAGTTATGTCAGAAACATGGGCGGAAACTCTCAGATATGCTCTGAATTGTTGCATAACGGTACAAAATATACCGAACCTACAGACATAGCCAACATCCTGACAGACAGATTCAGCGCAAACTTCTCCCCCCCTTCCCCCCCAAAGGAGCAAATGCCTATCCCAACTGAATGTAACCTCCCTGACATCACAGATGCACAGGTGAAAGCTGCCCTCTCCAAAGCAAAAAACACAGCATCTATGGGACCGGACGGTGTACCAGGCTGTGTCTTACATGAGTTCCAAGAAGAACTGAACCCTCACACTAAGTCACTGTTCAAACTTAGCCTTACTACAGGATATGTACCCAAAGAATGGTGTACAGCTACAGTGGTCCCACTCCACAAAGGTGGTGCCACAACGGACCCCGGAAACTATCACCCCATAAGCCTGACTAGTCTGGTCTGTAAAGCTATGGAGCATATTATCATGGAACTCATAAACAAAGACATTGGGAGCCTCCAGACACTGGACCCTACCCAATTTGGCTTTGTTAAGGGCAGATCTTGCCTCTTAAACCTAGTTGATTTCTTTGAAACAGTTACCAAAGCCATAGATGAGGGCAAGGTAGTCCACACAGCCTACCTGGACCTCTCAAAAGCCTTCAACACAATACCCCACTTGGGCATCATAAATAAGCTTACCAGCTTAAATATCAACCCCTATATCACAAGATGGGTTGCAAACTGGCTCAGAGATAGAACCCACATGGTCAGAATCGCAGGTGCCATGTCTGAATCCAAAGCAGTTACAAGTGGCGTCCCACAGGGCTCAGTTCTGGGACCTCTCTTGTTCTGTATATACTTCTCTGAGGTTCAGGCTAACATGGGGGGATTATGGCTGACAAAGTTTACAGATGACTGCAAACTGGGGGCCATAATCGAATCTCCAGCTGACACAAGCATCCTCCAAAAGGGTCTCACAGAGACGGATGCTTGGTGCCAGAACCACAGCCTCAAGCTAAATGCTAAAAAGTGCATAGTCATCCCTTTGGGGAAAAACAAGATGCCCACAAATTACCACATAGGCGGTAATCCATTAAGTACGGAAGAAGTAATTAGAGATTTGGGGACCAATGTAGATAGTAATCTCTCCTTTGATAATCACGTTGCCAAAGTGGTTAGAAAGACCTTCTATATAGCCCATCTTATCACGAAAGGGTTCGCATCTAGATCAAGAGAGGTCATTGTGCCCCTCTACTCATCACTCATCAGGCCCATAATTGAATACAATGCCCCTTTTGGGATGTACCTTACCCGACACCTGCAGCAACTGGAGAGACCCCAAAAGTACCTCACCAAGAGGATCATGGGCTACAAACAGATGTCCTATGCAGCTTGACTAAAGAAACTCCAGCTCTACTCAGTTGCTTACTGCCTACTCAGAGGCAATCTATGCCTGATGTACAAAGCCATGTCAAACCCAGAATTAATGGACATGCTCCACCTCAAAAAATCCAAGTCCCTTAGAGCTACACGCTCCAGGGACCTAAACCTCAGCACAAAAATAAATAGGACATGCTGGAGGGACAGATTCACTTCCCAGAGGCTCCCCTCACTCTGGAATGGAATCCCAATTCATGTTAGACATAGACCCTCGCTGACCCTCTTCAAGCGAAATTTGGACGCGTGAATGGGAAATCGCAAATTCACCCCTGGGATCTCTCCTGTGTCCCTGCTAGACAGAGGCACAGTAAACTAATCTTAAAAGGGTACCTTCTGTGACCTACTTTACAGAGGCATAGTAGGCTAATCTAATAGGGAGGCGGAAGCCAAATACACTCTGGCTAGGCTAATAAATGCCCTAAGGCAGATAGCCTAGTATCTACCTATGAACCTATGATTATATTACAAATATCAAACGGGCTGTTAATAATAGTAATGATTATAATACAAATATCAAACGGGTTGTTAATAATAGTAATGATTATAATACAAATATCAAACGCCCTGTTAATAATAGTAAGGATTATAATACAAATATCAAATGGGCTGTTTACTACCATTACCTTTTGTATGTAGTTATATCTTAAAATGCTGTATATCTGATGCAAGTTGGAAGTTTTTCCATGAATGTTTAAACTCTGACAGTTCTGCTAGCAGACTAATCTTGGTCCTGCATTGCTCTCTACAAATGTCAGAAGGGAATATTGTTATACTGATCAAGAGGTGCTGGTATCTAATTATTTTTAAGTTTTTGGGGCTATCATAATTATTCTGAAAATGTTGTTATTGTTACTAAGGTGCATGTTAATAATCTACTCCAGAGAGCAAGTCAATCGCTTGTGGGAAACTTGTTTCTTTTCTAACAAGCAATCGTTATTGACATAGGATGATGTTTCAAAGCCTCAAGTGAATTACTCTGTACCCCAAAACTATTTTTGTGGATGGAGGTTTAGAGGCATATATAAAACACCAGAGTAAGGTATGAAAATGTTATTTTGGAATGTAAATGAAATAATGAGCCTGATTGAGAGAGTGAGAATCTTTACCCTTTGTTAGGAAGTGCTCTTCCCATGTTGTAGAAGACTCATCTGGGGAGGCAAGTACAGGAGAATCTTTTGGGAATTGGGTATATCTCTGGATATTTTTCTGAATGCCAAATGAAGGGGGTGGCTATTCTGCTTCACACAGTAGTCCTCAGTAGAGCTGAATAATCTCTTATCAATGAATGAGGCAGATGTGTGACTGTTAGGACCTGCTGGTAACCTAATATTGAAACAAATGTCAGTGCTTATAGTCTCCCTCATTCCTCTAGTAATTTGCTTTCAGTTATGTTAGGAGAAATAGTGACTTCTAAAGAAGGTTACCTTATTGTGATAGAAGACTGGAACACAAGTGACATCTTTTGACGATGTCCAAGCTGGACCTAGAATTAACTCATTCACTCCAGAGCAGCTCAGGAAAAGCTGCCTGCTGAATTCCACCATAGGAACAACAGAGCAGCCTGAGCTCATTTTCAGACAATCCATTTGTAATACTATACAGAAAACAAATGCTCATAACTCTTTAACTATAAGAGCTACACTAAAAGTGTAAACGCGAAAGTTGTTCAGCAGACACTGACCTTTCCAACAGTGTAAATGTTGATAGTGCATATCAAAGTCATAATGAAATATTTGGCAAGGAATGCTGATATTGTGCAATTTTTTAAATTTTTTTGGAAAAGCAAAGCACAATATCTTGGTCTATGTACCATGCAGACCCATACAATTTGAATTTAATTTGTTAGTATGAATGTCAGCTTTAAAATGATACTTTAACCATAACTGTGCGACACTCCTTTCATGAGATATTCCCAGAAATATGATTAGTATATTATTTCTCATAAATGATAAATAAACAAAGCATAATATCTCATCACCTGTAACAGACAGAGCCTACATATCAGTGTAGAAGTTGTGCATCTGAATGTCAGCTTCAAAATGACGCATCATTTGTGTGATTACCATGCTCCCTCGCAAAGATATGGGCATAATAATGAGAAGTATTGTAAATGTATAATTTTCATATTTGTACAAGACTAAACAAACTGTGATATCTGTACGTGTGCACAGTGCCTAGACACAGTTCTTTTACCATGTTGTAAGGAGTAACACTGTCTTCAAAATGATGCATTACTTCACACAATGTGGTGCTCCCTTGCAAAGTTATTTACCAAAATATGAAAAAAATCATAATTTCCATAACCTAAGTCAGAAACAAACTCTGTTATCTGCCTATGAGTACAACATACAGGTACCATTCTTTTACCATGTTAGAACTATAAATAATCTTTTCAAAATGAGGTATTACTTAGCACATTCAGATGCTCCCTTGTAAAGTTATATACCAAAATATGAAAAAAAATCATAATTTCCATAACCATAAGTCTCAAACAAACTTTGATATCTGCACATGTGTCAAACATACTGGCACAATTCTTTTACCATATTAGAACCAGCAATACTGTCTTCAAAATGAGATATTACTTGGCACATTCAGATGCTCCCTTGCAAAGTTATTTACCAAAATATGAAAAAAAAATCATAATTTCCATAACCATAAGTCTCAAACAAACTTTGATTTCTGCACATGTGTCAAACATACTGGCACAATTCTTTTACCATATTAGAACCAGCAATACTGTCTTCAAAATGAGATATTACTTGGCACATTCAGATGCTCCCTTGCAAAGTTATTTACCAAAATATGAAAAAAATCATAATTTCCATAACCTAAGTTCATAGGTTCATAGGTTCATAGGTTAGTACTAGGCTATCAGCCCTAGGGCCTATACAAGCCTAGCCATAACAATTCCCTGAATATTTCTTCCCACATTATTTACTTTCCTGGACCCCTGTCTAGCAGGGCGACTGACGTGATCCCTGGGGTGAATTTCCTTTCTCCCATCCAATCGTCAAGGTTCCTCTTGAAGAGGTCCAAAGAGGCACTGTGCTTGACATGTATGGGCAATCTATTCCAGAGTCTGGGGAGTCTCTTGGTCAGGAACCTATCCCTCCAACATGTTTTGTTTATTGTGATGACAAGGTTTAGATCCCTGGAGCGTGTAGCTCTGAGGGATTGGGATTTCTTTAAGTGTAGCATGTCCAACAGCTCTGGGTTTGACATGGCCTTGTATGTTAAGCAGAGATCGCCTCTGAGTAGACGGTATGCGACAGAGTATAGCTGGAGTTTTTTAAGGCGGTCAGCATAGGGCATCTGCTTTAGGCCTGTGATTCTTTTAGTGAGGTATTTCTGAGGCCTTTCCAGTTGTTGCAAATGTCTTGAGAGGTACATACCAAATGGGGCATTGTATTCTATAATGGGTCTAATGAGGGATGAGTACAGTGGGACAATGACCTCCTTTTTCTGGATGAAAAGCCCTTCGTGATGAGGTGTGCCACATAGAAGGATTTCCTGACTGTTGTGGCGATGTGGTTATCGAAGGTGAGACCACTGTCCACCTGTGTCCCTAAGTCTCTTATCACACTTTCTGTGTTTAGTGTACTGCCACCTATATGGTAATTCATGGATACATGTTTTTTCCCAAAGGGATAACAATACATTTCTTGGCATTGAGCTTGAGCCCATGGCTCTGGCACCAAGCATCTGTTTCTGTAAGGCCCTTTTGTAGAGTATCCACATCATTTGGGGATTCAATAATGGCTCCCAGTTTGCAGTCATCTGCAAACTTTGTTAGCCAGAGTCCCTTAGTGTTGACCTGTACTTCAGAGAAGTAGATGCCAAACAAGAGCGGCCCCAGGACTGAACCCTGAGGTACTCCACTTGTCACTTGTCTGGAGCTGGATTTGGAGTCAGCTACTTTTACAGTGTGGGTTCTATCAGTAAGCCATTTAGCAACCCATTGGGTGACATAGGGATTAATGCCCAACTTAGTAAGTTTATCTATGATTCCAGAGTGGGGGATGGTGTCAAAGGCCTTGGCAAGGTCTAGATAGGCTGTGTGGACCACCTTACCCTTGTCCATGGCTCTGGAGACTGATTCAAAGAAGTCAATCAGGTTCAGGAGACAAGTATGTTTGACACATGTGCAGAAATCAAGTCAGAAACAAACTCTGTTATCTGCCTATGAGTACAGCATACAGGTACCACTCTTTTACCATGTTAGAACTATAAATAATCTTTTCAAAATGAGGTATTACTTAGCACATTCAGATGCTCCCTTGCAAAGTTATTTACCAAAATATGAAAAAAATCATAATTTCCATAACCATAAGTCTCAAACAAACTTTGATTTCTGCACATGTGTCAAACATACTGGCACAATTCTTTTACCATATTAGAACCAGCAATACTGTCTTCAAAATGAGATATTACTTGGCACATTCAGATGCTCCCTTGCAAAGTTATTTACCAAAATATGAAAAAAAAATCATAATTTCCATAACCATAAGTCTCAAACAAACTTTGATTTCTGCACATGTGTCAAACATACTGGCACAATTCTTTTACCATATTAGAACCAGCAATACTGCCTTCAAAATGAGATATTACTTGGCACATTCAGATGCTCCCTTGCAAAGTTATTTACCAAAATATGAAAAAAAAATCATAATTTCCATAACAGTTATTTGCCAAGCTCAGAGAAATAAATTTTACATAACACATTTCATAATAGTGTTTTACTTACTATACTGGTCCAGCTTGGTCATGGGTGTTTTCCATTCTTCTCACAATCATGCAGGGCTCTTCACGCCATTGTGGAGGTTGGTCAAGAAGAATGCAATGCCCTCCTCAGTTAGGTGAATGCCATCCCTTCTGAACCAGTGAACATCTTCCCTTCCAGTCTTACCTTATCTGAAATAATGTATGGGTGGACACTGACAAGGGTGCACAGCCAGGGCACATGTAAAGAGAAAAAGCAGGGTAAGGACCGCTCCACTAATATGCCAAGGACAGGCATGGGGCTCCAGATGTTGGTTATCTGTAGTGTCCCATAGCTGTGCCGGCTGCCCACTCAGACTGCTGATACCACTATGGTCTCATGACCTCCTTCAGTGGCAGCAGTCTGCCTTACCTCTGCCTTTTCTCTTTACATGTGCCCATTCAGCAATGGACCTAAGGGATGAGGGACTGAAGTAACTCACTAATTGCTGTCCTGACCTACCGGAAGGGAGGGAGACTGAGGGGAGAGCTACATCAAGGCAACATGTCAAAAGACCAAGACTGACCCAGGCTGTGTCTTTTTGCATGTTTTTGCAGTACATCACAGTGGCACACCCAAGCCCATGCTTACCGAGGACAGCATCACTATGGGACTGTGCTGTAGAGTCTCCAGGTTCCCAAGTGCGATCCCGGTGGATCACAAGATCCATGCTGGCTGGGTATGCCCCCTGTGATGCACCCAGCAACACAATATTCGGCGATGGGACAGCGTAAGGTTTTTGGCTGCTCCCTTTCCAGTGACTCCCAGAACAGCAGAAGACAGTCTTACCTTATCTGAAATAAAGCATGGGTGGACACTGACAAGGGTGCACAGCCAGGGCACATGTAAAGAGAAAAAGCAGGGTAAGGACCGCCGCTCCACTAATATGCCAAGGACAGGCATGGGGCTCCAGATGTTGGTTATCTGTAGTGTCGCATAGCTGTGGCGGCTGCCCACTCAGACTGCTGATACCACTATGGTCTCATGACCTCCTTCAGTGGCAGCAGTCTGCCTTACCTCTGCCTTTTCTCTTTACATGTGCCCATTCAGCAATGGACCTAAGGGATGAGGGACTGAAGTAACTCACTAATTGCTGTCCTGACCTACCGGAAGGGAGGGAGACTGAGGGAGAGCTACATCAAGGCAACATGTCAAAAGACCAAGACTGACCCAGGCTGTGTCTTTTTGCATGTTTTTGCAGTACATCACAGTGGCACACCCAAGCCCATGCTTACTGAGGACAGCAGCACTATGGGACTGTGCTGTAGAGTCTCCAGGTTCCCAA
This sequence comes from Protopterus annectens, assembly GCF_019279795.1. NCBI lineage: Eukaryota > Metazoa > Chordata > Ceratodontiformes > Protopteridae > Protopterus > Protopterus annectens. Next base: position 1,559,923,559 of record NC_056737.1, read on the forward strand.
GTGCGATCCCGGTGGATCACAAGATCCATGCTGGCTGGGTATGCCCCCTGTGATGCACCCAGCAACACAATATTCGGCGATGGGACAGCGTAAGGTTTTTGGCTGCTCCCTTTCCAGTGACTCCCAGAACAGCAGAAGACAGTCTTACCTTATCTGAAATAAAGCATGGGTGGACTCTGACAAGGGGGGCACAGCCAGGGCACATGTAAAGAGAAAAAGCAGGGTAAGGACTGCCGCTCCACTAATATGCAAAGGACAGGCATGGGGCTCCAGATGTTGGTTATCTGTAGTGTCCCATAGCTGTGCCGGCTGCCCACTCAGACTGCTGATACCACTATGGTCTCATGACCTCCTTCAGTGGCAGCAGTCTGCCTTACCTCTGCCTTTTCTCTTTACATGTGCCCATTCAGCAATGGACCTAAGGGATGAGGGACTGAAGTAACTCACTAATTGCTGTCCTGACCTACCGGAAGGGAGGGAGACTGAGGGGAGAGCTACATCAAGGCAACATGTCAAAAGACCAAGACTGACCCAGGCTGTGTCTTTTGCATGTTTTGCAGTACATCACAGTGGCACACCCAAGCCCATGCTTACCGAGGACAGCAGCACTATGGGACTGTGCTGTAGAGTCTCCAGGTTCCCAAGTGCGATCCCGGTGGATCACAAGATCCATGCTGGCTGGGTATGCTCCCTGTGATGCACCCAGCAACACAATATTCGGCGATGGGACAGCGTAAGGTTTTGGCTGCTCCCTTCCAGTGTCTCCCAGAACAGCAGAAGACAGTCTTACCTTATCTGAAATAAAGCATGGGTGGACACTGACAAGGGTGCACAGCCAGGGCACATGTAAAGAGAAAAAGCAGGGTAAGGACCGCCGCTCCACTAATATGCCAAGGACAGGCATGGGGCTCCAGATGTTGGTTATCTGTAGTGTCCCATAGCTGTGCCGGCTGCCCACTCAGACTGCTGATACCACTATGGTCTCATGACCTCCTTCAGTGGCAGCAGTCTGCCTTACCTCTGCCTTTTCTCTTTACATGTGCCCATTCAGCAATGGACCTAAGGGATGAGGGACTGAAGTAACTCACTAATTGCTGTCCTGACCTACCGGAAGGGAGGGAGACTGAGGGAGAGCTACATCAAGGCAACATGTCAAAAGACCAAGACTGACCCAGGCTGTGTCTTTTGCATGTTTTGCAGTACATCACAGTGGCACACCCAAGCCCATGCTTACCGAGGACAGCAGCACTATGGGACTGTGCTGTAGAGTCTCCAGGTTCCCAAGTGCAATCCCGGTGGATCACAAGATCCATGCTGGCTCGGTATGCCCCTGTGATGCACCCAGCAACACAATATTCGGCGATGGGACAGCGTAAGGTTTTGGCTGCTCCTTTCCAGTGACTCCCAGAACAGCAGAAGACAGTCTTACCTTATCTGAAATAAAGCATGGGTGGACACTGACAAGGGTGCACAGCCAGGGCACATGTAAAGAGAAAAAGCAGGGTAAGGACCGCCGCTCCACTAATATGCCAAGGACAGGCATGGGGCTCCAGATGTTGGTTATCTGTAGTGTCCCATAGCTGTGCCGGCTGCCCACTCAGACTGCTGATACCACTATGGTCTCATGACCTCCTTCAGTGGCAGCAGTCTGCCTTACCTCTGCCTTTTCTCTTTACATGTACCCATTCAGCAATGGACCTAAGGGATGAGGGACTGAAGTAACTCACTAATTGCTGTCCTGACCTACCGGAAGGGAGGGAGACTGAGGGGAGAGCTACATCAAGGCAACATGTCAAAAGACCAAGACTGACCCAGGCTGTGTCTTTTGCATGTTTTGCAGTACATCACAGTGGCACACCCAAGCCCATGCTTACCGAGGACAGCAGCACTATGGGACTGTGCTGTAGAGTCTCCAGGTTCCCAAGTGCGATCCCGGTGGATCACAAGATCCATGCTGTCTAGGTATGCCCCCTGTGATGCACCCAGCAACACAATATTCGGCGATGGGACAGCGTAAGGTTTTTGGCTGCTCCCTTTCCAGTGACTCCCAGAACAGCAGAAGACAGTCTTACCTTATCTGAAATAAAGCATGGGTGGACACTGACAAGGGTGCACAGCCAGGGCACATGTAAAGAGAAAAAGCAGGGTAAGGACCGCCACTCCACTAATATGCCAAGGACAGGCTTGGGGCTCCAGATGTTGGTTATCTGTAGTGTCCCATAGCTGTGCCGGCTGCCCACTCAGACTGCTGATACCACTATGGTCTCATGACCTCCTTCAGTGGCAGCAGTCTGCCTTACCTCTGCCTTTTCTCTTTACATGTGCCCATTCAGCAATGGACCTAAGGGATGAGGGACTGAAGTAACTCACTAATTGCTGTCCTGACCTACCGGAAGGGAGGGAGACTGAGGGGAGCTACATCAAGGCAACATGTCAAAAGACCAAGACTGACCCAGGCTGTGTCTTTTTGCATGTTTTGCAGTACATCACAGTGGCACACCCAAGCCCATGCTTACTGAGGACAGCAGCACTATGGGACTGTGCTGTAGAGTCTCCAGGTTCCCAAGTGCGATCCCGGTGGATCACAAGATCCATGCTGGCTGGTATGCCCCTGTGATGCACCCAGCAACACAATATTCGGCGATGGGACAGCGTAAGGTTTTGGCTGCTCCTTTCCAGTGACTCCCAGAACAGCAGAAGACAGTCTTACCTTATCTGAAATAAAGCATGGGTGGACACTGACAAGGGTGCACAGCCAGGGCACATTTAAAGAGAAAAGCAGGGTAAGGACCGCCGCTCCACTAATATGCCAAGGACAGGCATGGGGCTCCAGATGTTGGTTATCTGTAGTGTCCCATAGCTGTGCCGGCTGCCCACTCAGACTGCTGATACCACTATGGTCTCATGACCTCCTTCAGTGGCAGCAGTCTGCCTTACCTCTGCCTTTTCTCTTTACATGTGCCCATTCAGCAATGGACCTAAGGGATGAGGGACTGAAGTAACTCACTAATTGCTGTCCTGACCTACCGGAAGGGAGGGAGACTGAGGGGAGAGCTACATCAAGGCAACATGTCAAAAGACCAAGACTGACCCAGGCTGTGTCTTTTGCATGTTTTGCAGTACATCACAGTGGCACACCCAAGCCCATGCTTACCGAGGACAGCAGCACTATGGGACTGTGCTGTAGAGTCTCCAGGTTCCCAAGTGCGATCCCGTGGATCACAAGATCCATGCTGGCTGGGTATGCCCCTGTGATGCATCCTGGTGTTCGAAGGGCTTGGCTTTGCTGCTAACTGACATGGGGGCACAGAGAGAATACATGTACACACTGAAAAGGCAGGTGAGGCACTCTGCTTTACCTCCTATTTATTTTTTTCCTTTCTGCTGCAATGGGAAGGGGGAGGGAGCTAATGTAAAACCCTCTTGCCTGACCTACACACTACACTACACCCTGAAGGGAGAGAGACTGAGTGGAGAGCTACATCAAGGCAACATGTCCAATGTGTTCCTTGGAGGGAACCATTACATCACAGTGGCACACCCAAGCCCATGCTTACCGAGGACAGCAGCACTATGGGACTGTGCTGTAGAGTCTCCAGGTTCCCAAGTGCGATCCCGTGGATCACAAGATCCATGCTGGCTGGTATGCCCCTGTGATGCACCCAGCAACACAATATTCGGCGATGGGACAGCGAAGGTTTTTGGCTGCTCCTTTCCAGTGACTCCCAGAACAGCAGAAGACAGTCTTACCTTATCTGAAATAAAGCATGGGTGGACACTGACAAGGGTGCACAGCCAGGGCACATGTAAAGAGAAAAGCAGGGTAAGGACCGCCGCTCCACTAATATGCCAAGGACAGGCATGGGGCTCCAGATGTTGGTTATCTGTAGTGTCCCATAGCTGTGCCGGCTGCCCACTCAGACTGCTGATACCACTATGGTCTCATGACCTCCTTCAGTGGCAGCAGTCTGCCTTACCTCTGCCTTTTCTCTTTACATGTGCCCATTCAGCAATGGACCTAAGGGATGAGGGACTGAAGTAACTCACTAATTGCTGTCCTGACCTACCGGAAGGGAGGGAGACTGAGGGAGAGCTACATCAAGGCAACATGTCAAAAGACCAAGACTGACCCAGGCTGTGTCTTTTTGCATGTTTTGCAGTACATCACAGTGGCACACCCAAGCCCATGCTTACCGAGGACAGCAGCACTATGGGACTGTGCTGTAGAGTCTCCAGGTTCCCAAGTGCATCCCGTGGATCACAAGATCCATGCTGGCTGGGTATGCCCCTGTGATGCACCCAGCAACACAATATTCGGCGATGGGACAGCAGGTTTTTGGCTGCTCCCTTTCCAGTGACTCCCAGAACAGCAGAAGACAGTCTTACCTTATCTGAAATAAAGCATGGGTGGACACTGACAAGGGTGCACAGCCAGGGCACATGTAAAGAGAAAAGCAGGGTAAGGACCGCCGCTCCACTAATATGCCAAGGACAGGCATGGGGCTCCAGATGTTGGTTATCTGTAGTGTCCCATAGCTGTGCCGGCTGCCCACTCAGACTGCTGATACCACTATGGTCTCATGACCTCCTTCAGTGGCAGCAGTCTGCCTTACCTCTGCCTTTTCTCTTTACATGTACCCATTCAGCAATGGACCTAAGGGATGAGGGACTGAAGTAACTCACTAATTGCTGTCCTGACCTACCGGAAGGGAGGGAGACTGAGGGGAGAGCTACATCAAGGCAACATGTCAAAAGACCAAGACTGACCCAGGCTGTGTCTTTTTGCATGTTTTTGCAGTACATCACAGTGGCACACCCAAGCCCATGCTTACCGAGGACAGCAGCACTATGGGACTGTGCTGTAGAGTCTCCAGGTTCCCAAGTGCGATCCCGGTGGATCACAAGATCCATGCTGTCTAGGTATGCCCCCTGTGATGCACCCAGCAACACAATATTCGGCGATGGGACAGCGTAAGGTTTTTGGCTGCTCCCTTTCCAGTGACTCCCAGAACAGCAGAAGACAGTCTTACCTTATCTGAAATAAAGCATGGGTGGACACTGACAAGGGTGCACAGCCAGGGCACATGTAAAGAGAAAAAGCAGGGTAAGGACCGCCACTCCACTAATATGCCAAGGACAGGCTTGGGGCTCCAGATGTTGGTTATCTGTAGTGTCCCATAGCTGTGCCGGCTGCCCACTCAGACTGCTGATACCACTATGGTCTCATGACCTCCTTCAGTGGCAGCAGTCTGCCTTACCTCTGCCTTTTCTCTTTACATGTGCCCATTCAGCAATGGACCTAAGGGATGAGGGACTGAAGTAACTCACTAATTGCTGTCCTGACCTACCGGAAGGGAGGGAGACTGAGGGGAGAGCTACATCAAGGCAACATGTCAAAAGACCAAGACTGACCCAGGCTGTGTCTTGTTGCATGTTTTGCAGTACATCACAGTGGCACACCCAAGCCCATGCTTACTGAGGACAGCAGCACTATGGGACTGTGCTGTAGTGTCTCCAGGTTCCCAAGTGCGATCCCGGTGGATCACAAGATCCATGCTGGCTGGGTATGCCCCCTGTGATGCACCCAGCAACACAATATTCGGCGATGGGACAGCGTAAGGTTTTGGCTGCTCCCTTTCCAGTGACTCCCAGAACAGCAGAAGACAGTCTTACCTTATCTGAAATAAAGCATGGGTGGACACTGACAAGGGTGCACAGCCAGGGCACATTTAAAGAGAAAAAGCAGGGTAAGGACCGCCGCTCCACTAATATGCCAAGGACAGGCATGGGGCTCCAGATGTTGGTTATCTGTAGTGTCCCATAGCTGTGCCGGCTGCCCACTCAGACTGCTGATACCACTATGGTCTCATGACCTCCTTCAGTGGCAGCAGTCTGCCTTACCTCTGCCTTTTCTCTTTACATGTGCCCATTCAGCAATGGACCTAAGGGATGAGGGACTGAAGTAACTCACTAATTGCTGTCCTGACCTACCGGAAGGGAGGGAGACTGAGGGAGAGCTACATCAAGGCAACATGTCAAAAGACCAAGACTGACCCAGGCTGTGTCTTTTGCATGTTTTGCAGTACATCACAGTGGCACACCCAAGCCCATGCTTACCGAGGACAGCAGCACTATGGGACTGTGCTGTAGAGTCTCCAGGTTCCCACGATCCCGGTGGATCACAAGATCCATGCTGGCTGGTATGCCCCTGTGATGCACCCAGCAACACAATATTCGGCGATGGGACAGCGTAAGGTTTTGGCTGCTCCTTTCCAGTGACTCCCAGAACAGCAGAAGACAGTCTTACCTTATCTGAAATAAAGCATGGGTGGACACTGACAAGGGTGCACAGCCAGGCACATGTAAAGAGAAAAGCAGGGTAAGGACCGCCGCCCACTAATATGCCAAGGACAGGCATGGGGCTCCAGATGTTGGTTATCTGTAGTGTCCCATAGCTGTGCCGGCTGCCCACTCAGACTGCTGATACCACTATGGTCTCATGACCTCCTTCAGTGGCAGCAGTCTGCCTTACCTCTGCCTTTTCTCTTTACATGTGCCCATTCAGCAATGGACCTAAGGGATGAGGGACTGAAGTAACTCACTAATTGCTGTCCTGACCTACCAGAAGGGAGGGAGACTGAGGGGAGAGCTACATCAAGGCAACATGTCAAAAGACCAAGACTGACCCAGGCTGTGTCTTTTTGCATGTTTTTGCAGTACATCACAGTGGCACACCCAAGCCCATGCTTACCGAGGACAGCAGCACTATGGGACTGTGCTGTAGAGTCTCCAGGTTCCCAAGTGCGATCCCAGTGGATCACAAGATCCATGCTGGCTGGGTATGCCCCCTGTGATGCACCCAGCAACCTAAGAGCAGTTGGCAAAACCAAAGTGAAGAGGGACCTTCCTGGTGTTCGTGCTGAAGGGCTTGGCTGCTAACTGACATGGGGGCACAGAAAGAGCACATGTACACTGAAAAGGCAGGTGAGGCACTCTGCTTTACCTCTGCCTGTTCTATTTACATTTGTCCTTTCTGCAATGGGCAGAAGGGAGGAGCTAATGTAAACCCTGTTGCCCTGACCTACATACACTGACTACACCTGAAGGGAGGGAGACTGAGTGGAGAGCTACATCAAGGCAACATGTCCAAAGGCTTAGACTGACCCAGGCTGTTTTTTTTGCATGTGTCCTTTGCCGGAGGGAACCATTACATCACAGTGGCACACCCAAGGCCCACAGCACTATGGGAGAAATTATGGCCATGGTACTCCCAAAGCATTCAACACACAGGTTGACCTTGCAAGTTGGGCACCCCATGATGGCTCAGCACGTTTACCCTTGCTGGCACAGTTTTTACATCTTGATTTATGCCACTTCACTGGAAAGTGAGAGCCATGCTCAAATCGGCTCACAGCCTCTGGGACAGTAATTTCAGTGCATCTTTTCCTCTTTGTGTAACTGGCAAGTAGATGCAAGCCTAGGTTCCTTCGGAACTGTAACTGTGTTGCCGGAATAATACGTCCAGAATGTGATAGTTGCTGATGTCTGATACTTTCACGGAATATAATGAAAGCATTGACAATGGCCACATCCCATAAGAACCAGAACAAGTACAGCCACCATTTGCGGGCCTTTCTGGCACTGGGATACTGTGTCCTCAGCTGATCTGCTCTGTCCACCCCATTCATGTAACTGTTGTACATGTTTACAACTGGTGGACATGGCACTGATGTCTTTCTTCCATCACGCTTTCTTCTGTATGTGCTGGAGACTGGCAAGGTTGGGTTACAGTTAGTTGACAGGAGGAATACTGGTTTGCTATCCTTCCATTCAGTAGATAGCAGTGGTCCACTCTGCAATTGTTTGTAGTAGCCTCGAGCTGCTTTTCCAATGGCCTGTCTGTTGAATGTAAGAGGCCATCCTGACCTATTGGTGCGCATGGTTCCACAACAGTATAGATCATCTTTCAGCAATTGCTGTGCTAGTGGAACAGAGGTAAAGAAGTTATCAAAGTAAATGTGATGCTTCTTGCCAATCAGTCCCCTAGTCAAGTCAACTACAACTCTGTATGCCAGCCCGACCTCTGTATTCTGCTCCATTTTTCCAGTGTATACCTGGAATTCACGTACATACCCATTGGTTGAGTCTGCCAACACCCACACCTTAATGCCATACCTCTCAGGCTTACCAGGCATAAACTGTCTAACTGTCAAGCGTCCACGGAAGCCAACCATGGCTTCATCTACAGCCACCTCACGATGCACATTGTAACGTGTCCTGCATGCATGAAGCACTGCATCCAGTATTGGCCGTACGTGATGTAGCTTGTCATGACCCACAGCACCATGTGGTAGGCTCAGGCTGTTATCATTGCAGTGGAAGTACTGCTGAATTTTTTCAAACCTATCTCTGGTCATGTACTCTGCTATTAGGAAGCGACCATATACATGGTGCGTTTCCCAGTACTGCCTCAATTCAGGAACATGTACAATAGACATGTATATTCTGACACCTAAGAATGTGCGATGTCTCCTGGGCACACAGGACTCCACCACAGATCAACCTTGCCTGCTGCGGCCTGCCTCTGTGCAGCATAGCGATTTGTTTCATTAGCAATACAGGTGTATAGCTCCTCTGGGAACATCAAATTCAGGAAGTCCATCTCTGTGCTATCTGAGCCCAAGTGATCTATTGGTCCTACTGGCCCCACAAATTCCTCAATGTGTAAAGTTTGAAGATGTTTTTCCCACGTGATTTTACGTGGTGGGCATGCTCGCGACCTGACTGGGTCGCAAGGAACAGTTGGAAATGGGAAAGGCTGAAGGGTTGAGAGATGATGCTCTCTGAATGCCAGTAGCAATTGTACTGCTTGCAGTTGGTAGTGAACTGCTGACACATGTTCCCTGCTGAGGCACACCCATATCAGTCTCTGACAAGGAGCTACTTGGACTCCTATCTAGAGGATTATCTCCATCACAATCACCAAACTGTGGACTACTTCCCACATCATGCACAGGCGAAGGCACATCCACACCCTTATCAGCAGTTGCAGTGCCATGCACTGTGGAGGACTGCATAGCTGTGTCATTTAGACCAGGTGCTTTCGTGAACACAGATAAAGGCATGTCATCGCTCGCGCCATACTCTGAATGCCCTTGGTGGCCATAGTGTGTGGCCAACTTGTGTGTGGGCACCTTCCTTAGTTGTGCAAGTGGCACCTCATCCTCACTGTCTTGGTCACTGACATAATTACTGGTCAGGTCTGCTTTGGCAACTGGTAGTGGTCTTTCAGGAACGGCGGTACAGGAGCATCATCCTTATCACAGGCAATGGCCTTTTCACGCAGACGGCGAAAGTGGAATGTCATCATCCGAGTCATAATCATCATCCTCGCCTGGTTGGCATTATGTGGTACATCAAGGTGCATACCATCGTCTTAACCACTGCTACAACCATCACAGTCAGTTTCCTCACCCAACAGGTAAACGCTGCTTGCTTTCTCCTCAACAGATGGCATCTTTGGTGGTGGCTGTGTTGCTTTACACTTGAAATCACACCTGAAAAACACAATGCAATACAACATTCTGATGTAATATACCTGCAGAGGCATGTGAAAATCAATGCACCTATCGTAATATTTCTATATATATATACACACAAATGTTTGGGGGTGGTTGCAAATGAAATAAGATAAATGCATGTTGTTTTGAGTACTACCTAAGACTGCATCACTGATGTACATTTATCTCCCTTCTGCTTCCTATGTCTCCCTCTCACAATACTTCTTTCTCCAAGAACAAACAAAAGGGGAGAAATACAGTCAAATCAAATACATTTATAGTGAAGCAACTGGCCTGATAAAATTACAGTAACCTGCAAAAGAATAAACCCACTATCTGCCCATCTTCATCCATGCATTCAAGACTAGGGCTTTGTTGCAAAATTAAATCCTTCATGCAGCACAGAGTAGACTCATGCCCAGTATAAATGCATAATTTTCAATCATGACATGAAGCAATCGGTCTAAGTAGTACAGTTAATCACGAACTTACTAACACCCTAGGCCAAAGGTTCCTGGAATTCATAAATTCAAATGCAATGGAACAGCTAGTCACCTCTACAACAAAGGTGAGATATTGTACTAGACCTGATAATCACAAACATGGGGACAAAGTGCTCCACACTGGAAGTATACCCCTCACTAGTGAGATCTGACCACAACTAATCACCCGGGATATACAGATCCCTGGATATACAGATCCCACCTCTACCCAGAACACAAGACTAGTGAAAAACTTCTCAAAAGCCGACTTCACACTTCTTATAACTGAGATGGTATCCTTTAATCCGACTGGGCCAGTGGAAACCACATCCCACAATGCAGAATCCTTCACAAATGCTTTCTACGTACATCTCCAAGAATGCATGAATCATGCAATCCCAAATAAAACCAAGACCCTCTCCACCAAGGGAAGGCGTCCTGACTGGTGGACCCCAGCCATAAACAAATTGTGCAACAAAAGGAAACTACTGCATGACAGAGCAAAATCCCATAAAGAGAAGGCATCTCTGATCAGCAGTAGTAGAAAGCTATGTTCTCTCTTAAAAAACATCCAAGGCCAACTGAGAGAAAATCGCTATTGACACTAAAGATAACCACAAGGCCTTCTTCAGCTATGTTAGAAACCTCCGGAAACCCTCAGATATGCTCAGCGGTAGTTCACAATGACAAAAATACCCTGATCCCACAGATATTGCCAACATTCTGGCACACCGTTCAGTGCAATTTTCACCTCCCTCACCTGCCAAAAGAAGGAATACTTATCCCAGCTGAATGTAACCTCCGTGTCATCTCAGATGTCTAGGTGAGAACCGCCTCAGTAAAGCTAAAAAGACAGCATCAATGGGACCTGACGATATGCCAGGTTGCTACGTGAACTCCAAGAGGAGCTAAACCCGCACATAAAAATGCTATTTAACCTTTGCCTTACTACAGGATATGTACCTTAACACTGACGTACAGCAGCAGTAGTCCCACTCCACAAAGGAGGCACCTCTACAGACCCTGATAACTACCTCCCCATAACCTTAACCAGCCTGGTCTGCAAAGCTATGGAAAGAATCATTATGGAACTCACAGACATTGAGGACTTAGACACTTGATCCCACCCAGTTCAGCTTTGTAAAGGGCAGATCCTGCCTTTTGAACCTGGTTGACTTTTTCGAAACAGTCACTAGAGCCATTGAAGAGGCCAAAGCAGCCCATACAGCATACCTAGACTTGGCTAAAGCTTTCGTCACAATACCCCACTCGGGCATCATAGACAAGTTCAACAGCATAAATCCAGGATTTCCTGGGCACTTCTGTGTGCACACATCTATACAGTTACTATAACATGATTACTCAAGCAGTAGTAGCATGGCACAAAGCATTAACAATTACTTAAAAAGTTGCACTGTAAACATCAAAACCATGTCACAGTATCTAGTACATGTCAAATCCATGCCAGTTGAGCTTCCTCTGTAATAGTCCAGATGCCATTTAGTAACATTTCCTGGTTCCAACAGGAAAAATTCATAAACAAACACCTTACGTGCAGGTGGGAAATTGCATCAGATTACAAATTGCATCAGATTCTCTGTTGAGTAGCCATTCATTATATTCCGGGTGCAGGTGTAATAAGACATAGCAATTACCAAGTGATGTTACAAAGTACTGGATGTCCCTACAAAATGAAAAGACAACACGATCACTGTCAAGGAGGCTGGCAAGAGACCTACAACAACAGTGAAGGAGCTGCAGGAATTTCTGAAAAAGTACTGGTTGTGTACTACTTGTGACACCAATATCCCATATTCTCCATATGTCTGGACTCTAGGGTAGGTAGGGTTGGACAGAAGCCTTTTCTAACAGAAAAACATCCAGGCCAGGCTACAATTCATGAAACAAGATATCAAGTCTCCCAGAAGCATGTGGGAAAGTGTGTTGTGGTCTGGTGAGAGCAGGTTTTAATTTTGTGGGCACATTCAAGAAGTTACGTTTGGCACAAAAACACCACTTTCTCATCACCAAAAGAACATTCTCACGGTGAAGCATGGTCATGGCAGTATCATGCTTTGGGGTTGCTTTTCACTGGAATTGGGGGTTTAGTCAAGGTGGAGCGAATTATGATAACTTCCACATACCAGTCTCTGCAACGAAAACTAATCTCAAATTGCAACTGTAGTAGTAAAGTAGTAAATAAGTGTAGTAAAGAAAAGGCACTGGTGTAGATTCATGACTTATACCATTATGGAAAGATTCCAAAACCAAAAAATAATGCTTTCATTGTACACACGTGTAGTTGGACTGCATCTCACTGCGTACAGTTCTTGAGATAACATAAAGAAAGAGATATCAGGTACCTTGAAGGAATGCAGAAGAAAGCTACCAGAAAAGTGCTGTACAATGGAAGGTAAGGGATATGGTCAAAGACTATAGGAACTATAGATCTTCTCATATGAGACACAAGGAAGCAGGGCTGGAAGACTTGATACTAGTGCACAGAATCATGCTGGAAAGTGAAAAGTTCCCTGACAGGACTCGAACTCCCCTACAGCAGCTTACAGAGACTATAATACTGTAGATAGCCATTTAACACTTCAGCTTTATGCGAGCAAGCTATATGAAAGAACTAATCCAACAAAATCATTCAGTGTGTACAGCAAAGTCTCAAACAATCTATCCCCAGAAAAGCAAGCCATCACAAAAGTCTATTTGGAATAATTGATTAACAGAATTTACAAGAAGACAAACTGAAAGAGTCTCTAACGTGGTATTTGACCAATAAAGGCACTTTAAATTAATCTAATGCCAAACACCAAACATTATTACAATCATATAATGCCCAATACCATGCCCAAACTGAAAAAAAATACAATTTCTATTATGTTAACTAAAAATATAAAGTAGACAATGAAGGCCATGTATAAAAGCAGTTCAAGATCCTATAACACCATGACCAATCTGCAGAAGTATTTATAAGCAAGCAAACAGTGATTACAACAGACCACTACAAAAACTGATATACTGGTGTACTCCTCATAAGTAGCAGTAATAACTAGGGAACCTCATTAGTTACACAACGGTAGCTTCCCATTTGCTAATTTTGTCACATGTGAAGAAAAATAAAGCCTGTATACAATAGCTACAGTCCCATATGATATGACACACTTTTATGTCATTATGGGACTACAGAACATTACCAAGACTAACAATAAGAAAACCAGTAAATGTAAAGTTGTCAATCTCGCCTTCATTCTTGCTGGATTGGTTCGGAGCCAATCCTCTTGTGTTTATTCTGAAGTCACAGAGCTTCCAATAACCAGTGTTTTTTTTGTTCCAAAACATCTTTGAGGCATGTACCAATCAAGTCAGCCTAGATGACAACATACATTCCAAATGACCAAACAGTTGGTAATGGAGATCTAAACTTTGCTGTTGGCATTTCATGCATTAATCTGGTTGTGCCAGAAAATGGTGTACTGCTGGGTCACCCATCCACCCTGTGAATAAAGAAAAATAGCATGCATTTACTTTACTTCAGCAACAAACTATACATACATTTCAGGGAACACCCTAACTAGCCATACAAAGCACTGCAACTGCAAGTAAACCACCAACAGGTTATTACAGAACAAGCACAACAGATCACAGAAAGTTTGAAACCACTCCTATTCTGCAAGATTCCCACGAGGTCTATTATGGGCATTTAAAATGAAAAGAAACACTAATAATGTCCTATACCACATGCTCCCAACTGCGTCACTTATCAATTATCATTATAAAACATTAAAGATTCATAATACAAAACCAATGATAATGCATACATCTAACAGCCTTGAAATAACAGTGAACAGGTGGCAAAATGACTCTGTCTTGAAACCTCGCTATCCACCAACAATGCAGCCTCACACACAAACTACTTAGCTATAAAAAGATTTCGATCCCAACTGCCTGAATGTGTCTATATATATATATATATATATATATATATATATATATATATATATATATGTCTATATATATATATATATATATATATATATATATATATATATATATGTCTATATATATATATATATATATATATATATATATGTGTGTCTATATATGTCTATATATATATATATATATATATATGTCTATATATATATATATATATATATATATATATATATATATATATATATATATATATATATATATATGTCTATATATATATATATATATATATATATATATATATATATATATATATGTATATATATGTGTATATATATATATATATATATGTCTATATATATATATATATATATATATATATATATATATATATATATATATATATATGTCTATATATATATATATATATATATATATATATATGTCTATATATATATATATATATATATATATATATATATATATATATATATATATATATGTCTCTCTATATATATATATATATATATATATATATATATGTCTATATATATATATATATATGTCTATATATATATATATATATATATAATCTCCCCAGCTACTTTACACCCTACTTAGCTCACCAAAAAGATCTCACTCACAAAGGGAGGTATATATTTAATGATAAATAAAAGAGAATAAAAGAGAAATACTATAACAAATAACGCAACAGAATGACTTCATAGTTCAAAAGCAAAGGAAATAATTTACCACCGCAGTGATAGTCTCAAATAAATACAACACATTAGTTTGGATATTGTCATTGCCTTAGTTAAAATAAAATTATGATTTTCTGTCAAATGAGAGGATGCAAGGCAGTCAATAATATATACTCAAATTATTCATAAAGTACACCACAAATCCTCTTATTCCAGCCACTTTCTCAAGAAAAACACCAATTGAAGATGTAATGTCTACAATTTTCCTCCTAGACTGCTGATATATCTTGAAATTTTATACATGATATATGAAAGTAGTGTGGAGGGGGTGGGGGTGTACTGCAATCACTGCAAGTGGAGAAAGAGCCAAATGTTAGTCGTGCATTCATCAATGTGATAACGACTTCTGCTTATGTGAATAACAGTGACAGCTGCTGACAGTTTTACCTGAAAAGTGACAATGACTCAGCGCTATATTGTAACTGCACTGTGCTAATGACTTGCAAAGTTATGCATAGTGCACTGTGCTAATGATTTGCAAAGTTATGCATGCCCAGACAGGTGATAATTGCTGACATTCATTACATTACCTTCTGCAGGTATTATGCAACAGTCACAATCTGTTATAAGGCCATAGTCAGTCAAATAGTACAACACTTACATATTGCTATATTGCTATATATTATCTGTTATAAGGCCATAGTCAGTCAAATAGTACAGCACTTACATATTGCTGTGCCCTTCCTCCCACCTACATTCCAAGCGACTGACAAAGCCAGGAGAAATGCATAAAAATATGGCAGCTCCATGCTGTCAGTAGTCAGTCTGTAAAGACATTTATCTCACTCAGGCAAATACGCACTATAATCATATTAATAAGACACACAGAAATGTCAAGCTAGATAGCTTGTCTTCTGCCATTCACTTACACAGCAAAACAGTATAAAAGTTATTATTGAGCCCATCCTCCCATCTATTTGTTAGCAACATACCAAGCAATGAGGAATGAGTCATATAACCATTGTTTGTGTAGATCAGAAAATCCTGTGGAATAAAAATTAAATAAATTAAATAAATACACCAACACAGGTGCAGGCCATCATATGCCAAGTAATATGGTCTGATAGCCTTGTACTCCCATGCTGACCAAAACTGAATCCCCCTGGAAACATACCAGAAACTAAGCCAAGTATTGAAGTCAATCATATAATGTCTGGATGATACATAGAAACTTTTATTAGTTCACTGAAAAAACCCAGATATCTGATACTGATG
This sequence comes from Protopterus annectens, assembly GCF_019279795.1. Taxonomy (NCBI): domain Eukaryota; kingdom Metazoa; phylum Chordata; order Ceratodontiformes; family Protopteridae; genus Protopterus; species Protopterus annectens. The sequence continues at coordinate 1,559,939,519 of NC_056737.1, forward strand.
GTTTCTTTTCTCTGAACATGGAGTGTTTCAGTACATTTAGTTTTTAACATAAAAAAATAAAAATAGAAAGACCTGCCCATACTCTGCTTAACTTTCAAATTCTTAGTCCAGTTACAGCTCAAGTGCATTATTTACATATAGTCTTTTCATCATCCGTACTATTTCACCTTATATTTTAGCATTTTTTTCAGTCTTACATTTCCATATTATAAACTGATTAACATCTCTGAGCTGTAGAATGTGACAACTCTAGTGACCTACACACATCCTTAAATTCCAGAACACTTTTTGGAAAATCAAATTAAAAAGCATATGACAAACAGTAAGTACTATAAAAAGGTGCAAACAGCAATGTTATCAGTAAAAAAGTCTTACTTGCAGTGATAACAGTGTATTCGCTCTTTATATTAATATTGTAATATATTATACACAAACCCAGAATTATATTTTCTGTAAAGTTTTACAAACAACTCTTCATACCTACAAGAATGTACAGCCCAGGCAAACAATGTCAGAACAATTTTGTTCAGCTTAACTTGAGACTGTATAAAGTCCATTCTTCTTAGAAACTATTATAGGATAGGATGATGTTACCCAGCTTGGACTTTATGAATGTGTCACTGCCTTTTAAATGATATGTTCCTAACTTGTAAATATATTTTTTTCTTCTGTGATGTATATCCAACTTGGACTTAAGGAATGTTTCACTCCCTTCTAAGTATTTTTTTTCTATTATTGTTTGGTCTTTTTAAAAAAAATGTATCTCTCATGATTACTATGTTACTATGTAAACAGCTGTATTGTCTGAAAAATGTACTGTATCTGTAGTTGCGACTACCTGTTTTTTTATGTGGAGCTTTTCTCCCCGGGCCTTTACTGAAAATGGACATATATCCTGTTAGATTAGCCCAGTCCACAAATGTAAAATAAAATAAAAAAATAAATAAAAATAAAGTCTATGTATACAAGGTAAGAACTTTAGGGGACGAAAATGATTTTATTTCTTTAGTGTTTCACTGCTTAGTTCAAAATTCAGTATTGGGGGATTTCAAAATACTTATTTTAGCCACTAGTTTTACATTTAGTGGAATCTTTTGTTAGTTAGCCATGTGACAAATTTATGGGACTTTAGGGACTGGCTGGCAGTGCTTTAGACCCACTTTGGTAAACTATGAATATGTCACACAGAGTAAGTTATAGACAATAACCTTTGCTGTTCTTTTAGTAATGAGGGACAAGCAGTAATTTTTCCTTTTTAATTTCTCAGGGTGTTATTCTTCTAGTGTTGTGTGCCTTTCAGGGTGGGAGCAGTAGGAGTTTGACAGATCTTATTTCCAACTTTCTTTGCTGTATTTTCTGGCTTGCAACCATTCTATACACTGCAGTATTCATCAGTTAGCTAGTGTTTTCTCCTCAAAGATTTTTAAATCATTGTTTTACTGTAGAGTTTTTAAATATTTAGTGCATTCTTATTTGCATTCATATTACACATTGCAGTGTTTGTAATGTGATTAGCTTTATGTATGCAAAGATTTTTTTTTTTGCATGCTTTTTGCCCCTGCTGACCAATCAGCCTTGAAACCTTTTGTCAGCATCCTGGCAAAAATATTTTTTTTTTATTTATTGGAATAACCCTCTCCTGTTCGGGTTGGGGGGTGGGCATGATACTTGCATTACTGCAGGGGTCACAACAGCTTCCCCTACACAAGTGCACACTCCCATGCACTTGTTCAATAAAGCAACCCCACAAGTGGCTTGGTGCAACAGAGATCTACCCCTAAGATTGCAGGCCCACCTCCTTCAACCAAAGGAATGCTATAACCTATAAATGGCACTGCCTGTACCCTCCAGGATAAGCACATCTATCTTCCCATGTCAGTCTCAGCACCCTCAAGCCCCCAGTTGAACTTGGGTCTCCTGGATCGCAGTCAGTGGTTTATTCCTCTAACCCACCAGAGCAGGATGTCTACTTTTAAAATTTAAAAGTAATTCTTGTGCAAATATTTTAAAACAATTCATTTTTTATATCTGCGTGAACAGTCTGGTGGAGAAATAATACTTGTATATAAATATTCATTTTATTATACTCTACATTTCATAATTAATGGGCACTGGCAACAGCAAGAGGATCCTCCAAGTGCTCAAATTAACTTTTCAGAATGAGTTATTAATTTTACAGAAACAAATTATTTAAATGAAATACAAATATTTTATAACTACTTTACGCTTATGCTGGTCAGAAATCACAATGTGTAAACTTGTTCCAGTCAATCTGCTCATCATACATGTGCAAATATCTTGCCTGGCAATCTGCATTAATAAGGTGGAAGTTTATTTTCACGGACGCTACACTATTTAATTCACATATTCGTGCCTCATTTCAGTGTATCTCTGTTTTACACACTGAACACTATTTCTGCTTTTTGTCAGATAGAGCAGCTGCTAGGAGCAAGAATTACGTTATGTAGTAACAAACTAACCTTTATAGAGAAAACCAGTTCCACCAGCACTCCAGCTCCTAAAGTGGAAAGGAAGTCTTTCAAAAGTTCCCTTCCAACTTGAAGGACGGCAGCACAAGACAGGCTGTGGGAGAACTTGAAATTTCTAGGTTTACCTTGAAGTTGACAAAAGTGCTACGCTTGAAAACCTAAATGTACCAAACCAACGTAAAATACCAAACAGTCCACGGACTCCTTGCACTTGCTGGAGATAACGACTACTTTGTTTGTTTGCTGGAGATAACGACTACTTTGTTTGCTGGTGCAAAAAGTGCTATGCTGACTGATGTGTAGTATAATTATATTACTGCGGTGATAGATACGCAAGATGTATCAGAGATAAGAACAAAAACAAGTTATGCAAGGGAAAGCCCTCCTGTGTCACATTCTAAAATGTAGTCGATATTCATTTTATAGTTTACAAATCTAAAGTAACTCTACATAACTCTACATAACATAATTTAAAAGTAATTTATCCGCTAATCTGATCTTATACTTCACACCAAAGATTCCCATTAGTGAGTTTTCAACTCCAAAAAAAAAAAGACTAATGCAAGAAAACGCGAGTATTTTTGGGTGACCGCTCTTTACAAAGTTCGTCTAGGAATGAAAATCAATGTTTAGCTACAACCCAAAAAAAAACACACAAACTACCTTAAACTACCTTCTTTAATTTTACAAACGTGTGCTGCTATGTTGAAAATTTTAGGACATAGGTTCCGACTATCACAGTAAACATCTAACTAACCACAGGAGAAAAAAAAAAACATTGAGCTTCCGAGCAACGTGTGCTGCTATGTTGAAAATTTTAGGACATAGGTTCCGACTATCACAGTAAACATCTAACTAACCACAGGAGAAAAAAAAACATTGAGCTTCCGAGCATATAAAAATAAGTTCTTTGAGCTGCTGCTTAAATTTTAGGCAACTTATAAAAAAAAAAAAACAACGCAAGTAAGGGACCGGTGCGTGCCATTGCCTAAATCTACAGGAAAAAAACAAGTAAATAGAAAAAACAAGTACAGTACCTCACCAATTGGGTAGGGAACAGCAGGAAGAGACGGTAGTTGCTGTGCTTAGATGACCGGGAACTCGAACTGCAGTGGCTGAACGGGAACTCCTCGTAGTGTCTATATGGCGGTCCGTGAATTCCTTGACTGTACAATAGAGGATCCAGTAGCAGGTAAAATCTCCAGTTCGCAAAAAGAAAAGAAGGAATTACCTGCTGCTGGACCCACTATTTATTAGGGGTGAACAAAAGAAGCTTGGGTATGGGGTGGAGGTGTTATGCAAGTGGTGGCTCGGAATGCAAGAATCCGATTGGCTGCCACCACTTGCTTAGCAAGAACTTTTGGAAATGCTTTTTCTACAAAAACTTCAATGTGACCATAATGCTAAAACACACTGAATCGTAACTAGATATGATAAATTACATATTTAGTTACGATTTCAGAGTGTTTTACATTACGTTGCACTAAAAATTAGCAGTACACTTTCTCTCGCTTGTGGAAGCACTTGGGGGAATGGCTTGAAAACTGTATCTTCTCATGGCGCGCTCAGCCTTAAAGGCACAGGCACCATGAGAAGGCACTCGGGGTGAATGAGTTAAAAGGATTCCCAAACTGGAGAAATTATTTTTATGCTTTTCTGCTTGCTGTGGAATGATGTGATTGGTGGATGACATTCAGGTAAATGGAATAACATGTTACATATATATCTATATCTATATCTATATATATATATATATATATATATATACACACACATATATATATCTATATATATATATATATATATATATATATATACACACACATATATATATATATATATATATATATATATATATATATATATATATATATAATTCTTATATATACCAAATATAATTTAGAACTGACAAGGCTATAAATTCTAGATAGTACAGTGGCGGATCCAGGAATTTGAAGAAGGGGGGGGGTGCAGCCCAGTCTGGAAAGTAGATCAGCAGGATGGAGGTGGAGGGTGCCAAATAGAAGGGTGGGGACTGTGGAAAGATCACCTTAAACTGCTCTGAGAACACATATGAAAGACAGCAGTATGCATTCAGATGTATATCATTGTGATGTGGCTGTGATAGTAGAGGCAGGTAATTCCTTCCCAGCACACAACAAATTTATAGGCAGTACCAGCTCTTTCAAGGCATTCCTAGATGAGATATTTGGTTACTCATGCCAAGTCACAGTCCCCTTCAATGGTATAGCTCATATACATTATAATAACCTAGCAACAAGTTCCACTGAAGTTGGCATTACCATAGCAAGTACCCTATTTCTGTGAAAACAATGAGGTTCAACTAATTAATAACACAACAAGTAAATCCCCAAGAGCAAATGCTTGGTTAAGTTACACGCAATGTGACATCTGACACATACAATCTTAACCTTTTCTTCAGTATATGAGAGTCTCTAAAAGTCACTGCTATTACTTTTGTCTTAATTGTATTAAACTTGCAAACCGAGAACATACCAAACTGATCCAAAAACTTGAGCTAAAAACTTTAATTATCTAAATTTATCAGTTAAATTGTCAGCAAAGAAATCTTTATTTATTTATACTTCACAGAGCCTACCATACCATACCATACCATAGCATACCATACCATCATCATTATCATCAACACCCCCCCTTTTCCCCATTTTCTTCATGAGATTCCACCTCTCTCAATTCAGTGCCATTTTCCCATCTCCTTCAACAATCACGCCTAAATGTCACAGGTCACCTGTCACATAGTCCATTCATTTTGCTGACTGCCCTCATCATAGGTTCATAGGTTCATAGGTTCATAGGTTCATACTAGGCTATCTGCCCAAGGGCATTTATAAGCCTAGCCCAGAGTTTTGTGGCTTTCGCCACCCCTTTAGTTGAAGGATACTATGCCCATTATTTTGCTGTGCCTCTGTCAAGCAGTGACAATGAGGTAATCCCTGGGGTATATCTGCGATCTCCCATCCATTGGTCAAGATTTCTCTTGAACAAGGCCAGCGAGGTGCTCTGCCTCACATGTACCGGGATTTTGTTCCACAGCATAGGGAGTCTCTGAGTGATGAATCTGTCCCTCCAGCACGTCCTATTAATAACCGTGTCAAGGTTTAAGTCTCCCGCCCTTGTAGTTCTGAGGGATCTAGATTTTTTGAGGTGAAGCATGCTCATCAATTCCGGGTTGGACATGGCCTTGTATGTCAGGCACAGGTCACCTCTGAGCAGACGGTAAGCGACTGAATAGAGCTGGAGTTCCTTCAGTCGGGCAGCATAAGACATATTTTTGAGACCCTTTATCCTTTTGGTGAGGAACTTTTGGGGCCTTTCCAGTTGCTGCAGGTGTCAGGTCAGATACATCCCGAATGGAGCATTGTACTCAATCATTGGTCTGATGAGTGATGAGTACAGGGGGACGATGACCTCCCTTGATCTAGATGTAAATCCCTTCATGATCAGGTGGGCAATGTAGAAGGTCTTCCTAACTACTTTGGCAGCGTGAGTGTCAAACGAAAGGTTACTGTCAACCTGGGTCCCCAGATCCCTGATAACCTCTTCTGTGCTTAGTGGGTTGCCACCTATATGGTAGCTGGGGGTAACCTTGTTTTTCCCGAAGGGTATGACTATGCATTCTTTGGCGTTTAACTTTAGGCCATGGCTCTGGCACCAGTTATCCGTTTCTATGAGACCCTTCTGAAGGATATCTGTGTCAGATGTGTTCTCGACTATGGCTCCCAGTTTGCAGTCATCTGCAAACTTTGTCAGCCATAACCCTCCTGTGTTTGCTTGTACTTCTGAGAAGTAGATGCTGAACAAGAGTGGGCCCAGGACTGAGCCCTGTGGGACACCACTTGTGACAGGCTTTGAGTCTGACATGGCGCCAGCAACTCTGACCCTGTGGGTTCTGTCACTTAGCCAGTTTGCAACCCATCTTGTGACATAAGAGTTTACATTTAAGCTGATGAGTTTTTCAATGATACCTGAGTGGGGTATTGTGTCGAAAGCTTTTGCCAGGTCGAGGTAGGCTGTGTGGACTGCCTTTCCCTCATCAATGGCCTTGGTGACTGTTTCGAAAAAGTCAACCAAGTTTAAAAGGCATGATCTGCCTTTGAGAAATCCAAACTGGGTTGGATCCAAAGTCTGCAAGTCCCCTATGTCTTTATTTATGAGTTCCATTATGATCCTCTCCATAGCTTTGCAGATCAGGCTTGTCAAGCTGATGGGACGGTAATTTCCAGGGTCGGTGGAGGCACCGCCTTTGTGGAGTGGGACCACAGATGCCGTACACCACTCCTTGGGTACGTATCCTGAGGTGAGGCTAAGATTAAACAGCTACCCTAACTGTGGGTTTAATTCCTCATTGAGTTCGTGGAGCACACAACCGGGGACACCATCTGGTCCCATGGATGCTGTGTTTTTCACCTTGGAGAGAGCAGTTCTCACCTGAGCGTTAGAGATGTTTGGGGGGCTACAATCTTCTGGTATAGATATCTCTCCTTTTGGGGGGAGGGGGGGGAGTTTGCACTGAACCTGTCAGCCAGTATGTTGGCAATGTCTGTAGGTTCAGTGATTTTTACATCATTTTGAACTATCAGCTTTTCTCTTGTCTTCTTGTCAGTCCCAAACATTCTTTACCAGATTGTCTTCTAGTTTTCTGTTCACATGCCAGAATCACCATAATCTGTTCCCTTTTATTTTCTCTGGAGCTAGTTTGGTTTCTGCTCTAATACCCCCATTTCATCATTTGTCCCACAGTGTGCCTTCAATAATTTGTTTCAGGCACTTTGTCACCATCACCTCTAGCTTTCTTATCTACTCAAAATTAGAAGTCAGCCCCAGCATCTTAACATAGGTACCTTCATATCATCCCATACGTGGTACATGACATGTCCAAAGTCCACTTTAAATCTTGGATACATTCATAGCAACATAGCATTAATTTAAGTGGTGAAAGCTGTAACACCAACAACAAATTGATGAAAACGACAAAGACTGTAGAACGGACTGTCAGCAGTTAAATAAATTATATGCATTTATTTAACTGCTGACAGTCCGGTCTACAGTCTTTGTCATTTTTATCAATGTAAGTGGCACAGCAAGTAGCCTTTGGTGCAGAATACTATTTTATTCCTACACCATGTAGATAAATAACTAACACTGCAGTGCAGCATATGTGGGGTGCTTTACTCCAGAGTGCATTGTCCTTTGAATGAGGTGTTAAACCAAGGTTCTACCTGCTTGATATGGTGGTGGTGGCTCAGGTGGATTTAAAAGATCCCATGGCACCTACCAGAAAAAGCAGGGAAAATTCCTGATGCCCTGACCAAATTTCCCCAAGTATTGTAAATACCACTTTTGGATTCCTCTGAAAAGAGTAGGACTAACCTGATCAACAAAGGATAAATAAATAAAATAAAAAGAAATTCCAGTCTTTCATACACACTGTTATGCTTTCCAGAAAAAAACAATTATTTTCCTCATTATTTCTCTAAATCCTTTCAGTAAGGTTCAAGGGAGTGGGTAAATTAAGACTTTGACTTTTTATGCTATTACAAATTGCACCAATGTAGTCATCCATTCCAGCATAACACTCTTGTACATGCACTGTGATATCTTCTAATGCCACAGAGCACTGGCTGCAAATCAGTAGCATCACTCCCTCTGTACCTTACACCATGAAAAGAACAAGCTACTCCCCAGGATCAATAGTTCCTTAACACTGCAGCATGTTCCTGTTCCCCTAAATGTATGTCTTGCAGGGCTATAACAAAAGGCTCAAATGTCCTTACATAACCCAGTGTTGTAAACCTTGTAAATGAATTATCAGTTCATTTACTTTAAGACACAAACCCAGAACCAGGTCATGATCAAACGGAGCCCTAGGCAGGGTAATAGATCAGGGCCCCCAGAGCAGCCTCTCCTGCAGTGATCACCTATCCATCCCTTAAAACAGCTCCCTCCCCAGCCATTCCAGTGTCCCATTACTTGGCTATTTCTCCTCAGTTATCATAAAAACTGTCAGTGTGCATACTGCTTTGTTATTTATTTCTGCATTTATTACAGATATTGAAATAGAATAGCACAACACCGACTAAAACAGGATATATGTGTGTGAATGAGAGGGAGGATAGAGGAATGGTGAGGATGCAAGGAGCAGAGGTGGCAAAGGTGGATGAGTTTAAATACTTGGGATCAATAGTTCAGAGTAATGGTGGGTGCAGAAGAGAGGTGAAGAAGAGAGTACAGGCAGGATGGAGTGGGTGGAGAAGAGTGTCAGGAGTGATTTGTGACAGATGAGTACCAGTAAGAGTGAAAGGGAAGTTCTACAAGAGGGTAGTGAGACCAGCTATGTTATATGGTTTGGAGTCAGTGGCATTGACAAAAAGGCAGGAGTTAGAGCTGGATGTGGCAGAGTTAAAGATGTTAAGATTTGCACTGGGTGTGATGAGGGTGGACAGGATTAGGAATAAGTATATTAGAGGGTCAGCCCAGGTTGGAAGGTTTGGAGCCAGAAAGGCAAGATTACATTGGTTTGGACATGTGCTGAGGAGGGATGCTGAGTATATTGGGAAAAAGATGCTAAGGATGAAGCTACCAGGTAACAGGAAAAGAGGAAGGCCTAAGATAAGGTTTATGGATGTGGTGAGAGAGGACATGCAGGTGGTTGGTGTGACAGAGCAAGATGCAGAGGACAGGAAGAAATGGAAACAGATGATCCACTGTGGCGACCCCTAACGGGAACAGCCGAAAGAAGATGATGAACACCAATAGCCACTTGCTAAAGAAACAATGCAGTCTTGCAAAGAAAACACAGCATGAGCAGTAAACTTCTCTGCCCTTGAAACTCACATTCATTGAAATGGCATTAAAACCCACATTCAAAGAAAATGCATCTGGCCAGTGGAGGATTAAGTTTATTTTTGGGCTGTTTTCAAACCATATGCCCTTGCACACATTTTAGGGCCATGCATACATGTATTTGTTGCTTCATTCACCTCCTGATTCTATTAAATTATATTCCTTGTATAATATGGCACTTGTTAGAGTGTTTTATAAATTTGTAGTTTTGAACATTCTTCCATTAAGCAATGAAACAAAATGTATAAACTAGTAATGACAAAATGCCCATTTCAGAAAATTTCAACCATAAAAGGCCACTCAGATTTCTGTCATTACAATCCACCAATAGCAGTCAATAAACACAATTGCTGCAGAGCTAAAACTCGTGAATAATTCCACACTAAAGAGTTCTGTAACTAATGAAGAGGTTGCCACTGGCAAACAACTTTATATTTCTGTATTTCATCTACAAATTCAGTGTCTGCTGCCTTTGAATTAATTGCTTATGTTACATTAAAAAATGGTTAAGCTGACAATATTGACAGACCCACAACTGGTTCACAGTTACTAGGCATCTCATACAAGTATGTAGATCCCTATCCCGCCTTAAAATGCACCAAATAATCAGCAATCAAAAGGGCTCTGCAATATCAGCACTCATCTACATGGTGTGGGAGTAGAATCCACAGCCTTCTGTTCCAAAGGCAATTACACTACTAACACTGCTTTGAAATTCTGCAGCACAAACAGTGACTGCCATTTGCTAAACAAAGCAGCTAGTTGCACCATTGAAAACAGACTTAGCATGAGCATCAGTAAACTTCTCTTCCTTTGAAACTCACAATTCCATGAAAATGAAATGAAACACATAATCCCTTGAAAATGCACTGGAACTCACACAATTCCTTGGAAATATACTGAAACAAACTCATGATTCATTTAGCAGTCTGGTGGTGAGAAAATTCAGGTTCTTGTCCCCAGTGAAATCTCACAATTCCTTCAGCAGTCTGGAAATTGGTGTACAGGATTCAGGCTCTTGTCTCCACTGAAGTTCACAATTCCTTCAGCAGTCTGGTAGTTGATGTAGAGAATTCAGGCTCTTGTCTCCTGTAACCAAGTTACAGGGTCAAATCTGATCAAGTTAATTGACTAACCTACCCTCCCCCCAACTAGGACATGGTTTCCTATTGCACTGTCGAATGCTTAGGTGATCGAATGCTTAAACATTGGCACCTAAACATCGACAGCTGACAGTAGTGAATGGCCCTAATCGGGGATTTGCCCTTTCCCCAGTGTGGAGCGATCTCAGAGTTGGTATATTTAGTTAGAAGGTGTGTGGGGGCACAGCCCCCCACATTGGGGTGGGGTTAGCGAAGCCACCCACTATGTTTTCATGTGTGTGTTTATTTTGGTTACAAACGGCCACACAAATTCTTTCCCTATGTGGCCGTTCATTATTTTAACATTTCGACACTTAGGTGTCAATATTTTTGGATTCGGCAACCTAAACTTTCGATGTTGTAATATAGACCCCTAGGACATTACATACCATACCTCTCGACCTCTTAGAGCAAGAAATCTGAACAAAGTCTGAAATAATAGAGATATTATGGCCCAAAAATAGAGATAAATTTTAAATATTGCTCTTTTTCACTTGGAAAGTTGTTTGAATAGCAGGATTTGTATTTGCATGCAGTTTATGAAGGATATGAAGTCTGCACACACACACACACACACACACACACACACACACACACACACACACACACACACACACACACACACACACACACACACACACACACACACACACACACACAGTGTCAGTTGCCCAGCAGGTAGCACACTTGCCTTTGGTGCAGAAGGCTGTGAGTTCTACCCCAAACAGATCAATTGCTGACACTGTAGTGCAGGGTAAGAGGGGTGTTGTACTCATGAGTGTGCCCTCCTTAGGATGAGATGTTGTGGTCCTATTTGTCTGAGTTGGTGGTATCTCAGGAGTTAGTACTAGGGTTAGCATGCATTAATGAGCTAGAGCTGCAGCCCCGACCTTACACCTTAGCTTAGAAAGACCCTTTCCATAACTAACCTATCATAGAAGACACTTTAACTTACAAAACACACATGAACATATACACAACACTGCATCTATCGTATTACATAACCCTTACTCTAACCCTAAGCCATACACACCTAATTGTCTCACAACACTAAATCTTTTTCCCTTACCTATACCATCCATCCTCAGCCCCTTTTCCCATTTTTTACCTGGGATTGGGGTGTCACTTCAACAGTGACAATAATCTCAAGCCAGGTTTTAAACTGCCGAGCGACTAGTCCTGCTTTGGTATTTCATCTGTACACTCAGTCGCACACATACTCGCACCTATGGTCAATTTACAGTGTTTGAGCCACCTACTGCATGTCTTTGGCATGTGGGAGGAAGCCACACCACCTGGAGCAAACCCATGCAACTGAAGAGAGGACATGCAGACTCCTCACAAAAGGCACCCCAGTCAAGAATCAAACCGGAGAACCTCTTGCTGTAAGGCAAAAAAAAAAAAAGGAAAAAATGTGATCACTTAAGAAGAAAACAGAACACTAATAAATACAAGAACAAAAGATAGTCTGCTTTAGTTCAGAATTGTGGTACCATTCTTATGCAAATACTACAAGTTACATTAAATCTTTTCACATTTCCACATACTTTGTCACAGAATTTCTGTCTTACTTACTTGCATAATATGCCACAACTTTATTATTTTTTTCACTTCCATTTAATCACCTTAAATGTTAGAGAATCAATGCAAATCTTGTTAAAATGTTTAAGAATCTGGAAACATGCATGCAGAAAATATGAAGATCTTCTTCTTCTTCTTCTTTCAGCTTTTCCCAATTAGGGGTCACCACAGCGGATCACCTGTCCGCTCATGATTGGCAGTGGAGTTTTACAGTGTCGAGTTGCCAGCCCGGCACCCAACCTTCCACAGAAGGCACACACACACGCACTCACACCTAGGGCCAATTTAGACTGTCCAATCCACCTACTGCATGTCTTTCGGATGTTAAGAAGCAAAAATAAGAAAATGAAAATGTCACTTCACTGGCAAGTCAATGAGCCAATAAAGACAAACACCACCAGAATCTAGCCAGTCCCTCAGTTCCACCCCTATTCCAAAGAATGTCACAAATATACGGATAAGGATACCATTGCCACAATCTGTCAGAATAAACTGGCAACTAAATGAAGCAGTATACCAATAAAAAAACGACATACAAAGCAACTCATTACCAAGTTATTAAAGCTTTCTTAATCCATGTACTCTCTGCATTCTCCTCAAAATAAAACAAAACTGATGAATATTTTGACTTGTGCTCTTTATTTCAAAATACAACATACTAGGAAAACTGTATAAGAGGAATATTATATGATAGGGGTATTCATCATGGTAGGATTTAGAGTTGTATAGCATAAATTTGGTCCTGGAGATGAAACCTAGCTAAGGCATGACTAAACCCTGCCCTAGCATATATCCTTATCCTTGTATTATATATAATGTGCAACTCTAAAAGAACATTTGGGTTTTCTTGTCTTTTTCCATTGATTTGTCTCACCTTTCTGAGCTCAAATTCCCTCATTATGGTTCAGAGTTTCTTCCTGTGGCCCTGCAGATCTCTGGCAGTAATTGCTGAATTTGGATCCCCCCAGTCAATTGAAAGACAATGATAATTGAACATACAGAGCTCTCTCTCAGCAGAATTGGCTAGTTTAAATTCCATGCGCAAATGCGGAATGTATTTACATCCGCATTGACGTGTTTGTGTGTGTGAGAGACACACGGACAGCCCTCCTTAAAGGAGAAGACGCTGCCACTGTGGATGTAAACACATTCCACACACATGATCGGAATTTTTATTTTCGAAACGCTTTTTCTTTCTTTTTTTCTGGTCTCAGGTTGTGTGGGCTAGCAAAAAGAGGGAGGCATGTGCCCCTGCGCCAAGGCCTAAATCCGCCACTGTAGTAACTGTTCGATGAGATTCAGTAGTGTAAGTCCTGAAATGGTGAGCCTGAATGAGCCTCACCATTTCCGAACTCACACTACTGAAATGGTGAGGCTGAATGAGCCTGCAAATGGTCAAACTTTGATCAGTGTTGTACTTTGATAAATAAAACGTAAATAAAATAAATAAAATAAAATAAATGTGAACTTACATATACAAAATATGAGATTACTCTTTCTAAAATATTCCCTTTCTCTGAGGTATGATGCTCTTGTTTTATATATATATATATATATATATATATATATATATATATATATATATATATATATATATATATATATATATACATTCAGGGAAGAGGCTGGCTCCCTCTGGAAATAAAACCTCTAAAGTAGAACAGTGATGTTTGACAGTCCCTGTTCTCCTGCATTTTTGGAGTGATAATAAGAAAATGATCCTGACTATACCAATAATCTATGATGAATTGGTGGAAAGTTTCTGGAAGCAGACACATCTGTACAAAACAGGTAGGGTATGGATATTTTAGGGAGAACCAACACCACAGACTCATTCAAAAACAAAATTAGCTAAATAACTTGATTTATGACCAAGTTAGTTGTGTTGGTTTTTCAGTGATATTTTAGGGAGATTGCACTACCTTTTCAACAAGATCTTACTATCCTGGGTGAATCCTGAATGGCTGGAGAGAGACACTGGTGTCCACAAGTCCTAATAAAGGAACATTCCCTGCCTCATGCAGGCCAATTTATATGTTCAACATTAATTATAAACTGGGCTAGGGTAGACAGAATTTACATTTCACAGGAACATGTGCATTTAATTGAAAGTTTTGATATGCATCCAATAACTATTTCAGATCACGCCCCAATGATAACTAAAATAAAAATGCAGGGTAATGAAAAAAATGAGACACTGGCACTTTCCCACCTATCTGTTGAAAAGAGAGGAATTCAAGGAATGGGTAGTATAAATATTTCGGGAGTTATTATAGAAGACAAATTTCTACTGAAAATATAGCTAGGGAGTGGGATAAAATTAAAGGGGAGTTTAAAAATAGGGTGGAAGTAAAAGAAAGAGAGATATGGTTAAGAAGCAACAAAAATTATTTATAGGGAGTGACAAATGTTAAAGCATTGCAGAACAGGGGTAATCACAGAACAAGAAGAGGAACAATTGCAGAGTGCTAAGCAGAAAATAAAGGATTACCTCAATAAAATGCATGAGTGTAGAAAGACTGATGTTAAACAACTGTTTTCTGATAATAATCCCAGAGTACAAAAACCTTTAGCTCAAAAACTCAGGCAATAGAAAGTGGAAAGGGTTGTTTGTAAGCTTAGGGAGTTTATAACAAGGAAGATAACAAAAGATCCAGCAGATGTACTAGAAATATTTCAGAAATATTATGAAAGTCTGTATAAAGCAGAGAAATATGGAGATCAAGAAAAGGTACAAATGGAAATGTTTATTGAAGAATTACATATGCCAAGGTTAGAGGTAGATGAGACTAAATTATTAATAGTTAGGATAGGGGGAGATGAGATAAAAATGGTGATGTATAACCAATCAAAAAGAAAGTCCTCAGGAATAGATGGGATTCCTGTGGAAGTTTGGAAACTAGGAGAGAAAAAACTGATAAAGATCTGGAAGGTTTTGTTTAACAGCATTTTAAGAGGAAAAGTACTACCAACATCCTGGAAGAGAGCAGTGGTAACTGTAATACCTAAAAAGGGTAAACACCCATCAGATCCAACTTCACACAGGCTCATTTCAATCCTAAACCACGATTATGAAGTATATATGTCTATAATGGCTAAAAGAATGGCAAAGGTGATGCCAACATTGATAGATATGGCTCAGCATGTTTTTTTGGAGGGGAGGCAAACATTTGATAACATTAACAGGGCAGTGATGATCCAGAGGGAAGCTGAATGTAAGAAGATACCATTGTTATTGGTGGGTCTTGATGCAAAGAAAGCATTTGACAGAGTAAGCTGGGAGTTTATGAGCAGGGCAATGGAAGCATTTGCATTCAATGATAAAATTATAAGGTTTATTAGGATGATATCTGAGGGATCGGAGGTGAAAATTAAAGTGGGTGGGTTCTTCTCTGATAATTTCTGTTTGAGCAGAGGAACCAGGCAAGGGTGCCCTCTTTCCCCTTTGTTATTTGCACTATATTTAGAACTATTGGCAAAGAAAACAAGAGACTCAGAAACTCAAGGATATAATTGGTATGATAGTAAAGATAAGCTGGCTGTGTTTGCAGATAAGATTATTTTATACCTGATAAAAACAGAAAGGACATTTCAGTGTTGTGGAACATTCTGAGGCAGTTTCATTTTTTTTTTTTGGAATACAAAATGAATGAAGGTAAAACAAAGGCAATAGGTGTAAATGATGTACCCACACACAAATTGATTCAACAATATCCATATTTATGGAGACATGATAAAATGAAGTACTCAGAAGTATGGATTAAAAAGGATTCTGCTGTGGCAGCTAATGAAATGTGGGAAGAGACTTAAAAAAGATAATAAAAAAAATGAGAAATTGGAAGCTCTGTTATATGGATAGCAAGATACAAGCAGTTAAAATGCTTTTAGTCCCTTTAGTTTTATACAAAGGTCAGGCATATTTTGTCAATCAGAAGAGAAGTTGTGGATAGCAATTAATATAGAGGTAAAGGATGTTATCTGGGAGGGGAAGGCAGCAAGAGTCAAGTGGGAAAAGCTGATTCTTGCAATTGAACAGGGCAGTTTGGATTATCTGATTTAAGGGGTATTTCAGAGCTACACAATTAAGGCTCATATACATAGCACAAGCAGAAACCTATAATTCAAAGTGGGAAGGGATGAGGAGAACAAGGGGAAGCTCAAGAAACAAGGAGAGACTGGTATTTTGGATGCAGATCCTTAAGGAGAATAATAATAACCATACAGAATATTATATTTATAAAATAGCAGATGGTATTTTAAGAACTAAGCCAATGCGGGAATGAGAAAGGAGATTCTGCTAATACTGATGACTGTAATTAGGATGCAGGCAATAGGCAAGAGGAGGCTGGAATGTATTGGAGAAAAACTGGTAAAAGACCCAAGGTACTGGGAGCAAATAATCAGAGAGGGAAAGGTAATAGAATGGGAAGATGCCAAGAATTTATTTGGACTGCAGGATAGAGACAGTCTTCCGTATCAAGGATTGATAGAGTATATGCAAACAGAAAGAAATATGGGGATCCTAAGTGAAAGACCAGCACTGTTAGAAGTAGTATCTAGAACATAAGCTGCTGTTAAAAAGGGAATAATTAGTAGAGCATACAAAATATTGCATGATAACTATATGAATCAATTAGAAGAGGTTAGAAAGGACTAGGAAGAGAGATTGGATAAGCAATTCACAAAGAAACAATGGGAGAAGTATATATGTATGTCTCCCAAATATGCAACAAAGTCTAGAAGATTCAGGATCTTTGCTTGGAAGTGTTTACATGGGTATTTTTATACCCCAAGTAGACGCCTATGAATTTTTCCTCAGGTAGACAGCAAATGTTGGAGTCATGATGGAGAAGAAAGAGGTAACTGGGAACATATTTTCTGGGAGTGTAATGCTTTGGCAGATTTTAAAGATTCCCTGCAGACTGCTCTGTTAGAGATACTGGGTGAGCAAATTGGTGTAACTAAGGAAATGATTTTTTGAGCTATGATACAGAATCAGAATTACCTAGACATAGTAAGGCCTTGCTGAATCTAATTATGGTGGCTGGCAAAAAAGCAATTACTAGAAGATGGAAATCAAAGTCTAAACCAACTTTACTAGAAATAGTGACTATTGCAACAGCGATAAAACAAATGGAATTGGGATCATTAGAAAAGGGTAGGAGCAAATTATATAAGAAAATATGAGAATTGTACTACACACCTAATCATGAAGGGATTCACATCTAGATCAGGGGAGGTCATCGTGCCTCTTTACTCATCCCTCATCAGGCCCATAATTGAGTACAATGCCCCTTTTGGGATGTACCTTACCAGACACCTGCAGCAACTGGAAAGACCCCAAAAGTACCTCACCAAGAGGATCAAAGGGCTCAAACAGATGCCATATGCTGCCCGGTTAAAGAAACTCCAGCTCTACTCAGTGGCATACCGCCTGTTCAGAGGCGATCTGTGCCTGACATATAAAGCCATGTCCAACCCGAAATTAATGGACATGCTGCACCTCAGAAAATCCAAATCCCATCGAGCTACGTGCTCGAGAGACTTGAACCTTAGCACTGAAATAAATAGGACATGCTGGAGGGACAGATTCATAACCCAGAGGCTCCCTTCACTCTGGAATAAAATCCCAGTCCAGGTTAGGCAGAGTCCCTCATTGACTCTCTTCAAGAGGAATCTTGATGAGTGGATGGGAGATCGTAGGTTTACCCCGGGTATCACTTCTGTGTCACTGTTAGACAGAGGCACAGTATACTAACCTCGAAAAAGGGCGTAGCAAAATAAATTTAAAATGGGTGGCGAAAGCCAAACACATTCTGGCTAGGCTTATAAATGCCCTAGGGCAGATAGCCTAGTATGAACCTATGAAGAGAAGGAATGAAGTTTAAAAGAAGACAGTATTCGAATGAGCTCTGTAATGTTTGACTGACAATGACTGGATAGATTATAAGTGATGCATAATGTTTGCAACTACATTTATGTCAACATGGTTTGTGATGTATAATGTTTGCAAATAAAATGATGTCAGTATGGTTTGTCTTCATTTATATAAATATATGCTTGCTTATGTCACAAGTGATAATTTAAAAAAAATTGTTGTTAAAAAAACATTAATTATAAACATTTCGCATCTCTGTGTTGGTTGCCAGAGTGATCCCATTACCTCTAGGCCTCAAGATTCCTGAGTGACCCCATTACTTCTATGCCTCAAATGACATAATAAGTATGGGCTTGTCTCCATGCAGCAGAGCTTTGATAATACTAGCAAAGCTCTCATTTTGTTTCAAAGATGGAAAAAATATAAGCTAATCATTACTTGGGGTCTCATTTTATGCAGAGAAGGTATTAGACCGTATACAATGCCAGTTTGTTTTTATGATCCTCTAAAGATTTAGTTTGCTAGGAAATTGTTCAGTCAAGCTATTGTGGCTTCTTAGATAGACTTAAGGTGAAGGAAGGGTTTTTGGAATGTTTTAAGTTGACACGAGGCAATAAGAAGGGTTTCCTGACACCTCCTTTTTTGCACTTTATTCTGTTTTTTTCAACTACTATTTGTATCACTTGTTTGTGCTTTTTAATAAAGAAGATTCAGCTTGAAATAGCTTGTGCTTCCCTACATTCATTAGTGGATTTATACTTTGGAAAGCTTTCAAAGAAACTATTTCGGCCACCTGTTAGTGAGATATTCACAGTATGGTTTTTATTAGGTGCCTGAACTCTAAGGAACTCTAGGTAATCTTAGATCTTCCACACAGAGAAGTTTCCTCATTATTTGTTGTTGGACCCAGTATATTGACATACTGGGTTTGTGAGACTTCGAGGGACACCACAAAGACTGTTTGTTTCCATTTATCTAATTAGCATCTTCTTAAAATAATTACCTTGATGGCTCAAAATGTGATTCTGTTCATATGTTGAATTTTATATGCATGTTCATAATTTGACTGGTTATATTTTATTAGTCTAATTTTTGCTTCAGAGAGGTATACCCTTAGTAAGAAAATTTCCATAACATATGACAGCTTATTAATAATTCAGTAGAATAGTTAAGCAACCAGATATTGCCATATAATGTTTTTTCAGAGCTGCGACTAATTTTATAGGAAATGCAATCCTTGCCAGATGGTTATTTTCAATCAAAATGAAAAATTCTTTCAAAAATGCTTTACTGTATTAATATAATTTCAAAATAGTGAAAATATACTTTTGCAGACTCTTTCCATATTTCACAGTTTGCTGCACTATATATGACTATTATTTTTCCATATATGTTGTAAAGAATTGTTAGTATTACTGTATGCATTGCATTCTGAGAATAGGAGAATCATGTCCTTTGTTTACAGTATACAAAAATCAATAAAATATATTAAAGTATACAGGTTACTACTGATCATGTCAACTATGCATTTTTGTCAATATTATGTAAAACAACTTTTATATGAATGGTTTATAATGAAGGAAATGTTGGTACACTTTGTGATTTTTCTGGGTTGCTGTTGAAGAGCTGATTCTTATATGGTGTTTTTATTATTTTTTCTTTCACGGGGAGTAGTAATCAACTGTTATGCCTTCACTAGGTGACGTTTATAAGACTGTAGTAGCAGTAACTTAAAACAGTTTTTTGTTCATTCATATTCTGCTGCCTTCACATTTCTTGAGTGTCAAATAAGAAGCTACATAAGTATATCTCCTGTTTTATGTAATTCTAATATGTATATATCTTGCAAGAGAAATTAGCAGTTGGAGTTAACGTGGTGAATTTAAATGTGAATAAATATATTACTATTTCTATCTGTGCTTCAGTATACCAAGACCTGACAACCCTTTTCCCTTCTTTTAACAGTTTGAAATAAAGCTTGTAGACGTTACTTAATTGTTTGTATCAGTCAGTTTCATTGTGTGGCATTTATTTCTTAGCTGCTAGGTTCTGTGAGCTGTTGACTTCAGTTATGCAGAATGTGTTCTCAGTAAATCGTCGCCAGTCAGTTAGCATTTTGAATAAAGTCTTTCGGCTTTTCCCGGTTATGGGTCACCACAGCAGAACTCCAGTCCGCTAATGACTGGCAGTGGATTTTTACGGTGCCGAGTTGTCAGCCCGACGCCCAACCTTCAAGGAAGGCACACCCATTCACGCACACACCTACCTGCATGTCTTCAGACATCACTCGACCGTGGCGAGGACATGCAGACACCACACAGAAGGCGCTCCAGCCGAGAATCGAATGGGAGAACTTCTTGCTGTGAGGCGACAACGCTAACTGCTGCACCACCGCGGCCTATTTAATTTGATCTTTTAATATACTGTATTGTTTTACAAACAACTGCTACACACATTTTACTTTATTGTCATAATTGTTTATGAGGATAAGGTCATTATTCTCTGGGTATCATTATTTCTTAAGCAATTGTGCCTGTGATTTGTGTCTACCTTTTCAACGCTTTCATTTTAAAGTTTATTTGCAGTTATAGAAATCATAGGAAATACAAGGCCAGTTGCCATAATGGTTAAGGTCTTCACATCCCATACACAAGTTGCAAGGTTTGATCTTGACCTTTGGCAAATGCGTTTTTGGAGTTTGTATGTTCTTTCTGTATCTCTGTGGGGTTCCTCCCACCTCTGAAAATCATGCTGTTTCCATCTTAAACTCACCAATGAATGGAGTTGTGGGCAACAGCACAGACTCTATGGTGCCCTATAGGGGGAAGAGTTGTATATACCAACCACTTTAGGCATCTACTGTGGTGTGCAGTATCCTCATGATAGGAGAACATGGATATCAAACTGCCTGCTGTGCCAGAGCTAGCTACTCAATGGTGTAAAATATGGTTCTAGGTGATTCCGTCATGTAGACTAATGTTGCCAATGGGCATAGGTATTTGCAGGTGATAAATAACTTGGGGACAGAGCCTACTCCAACCTATACCAGCGATCCATGCTAACAGTGTGGGGGGTCTATGTGCCTACCATAAAGTCCAGCAACTCCAGGCCAATAAGCTACTGGCCAGCTAGTGTCCATTTGTCCAGCTTGGATTACATTGCTATGTTGAGCAAAAACTGGATGTAAAACCAATCAACCTGCCAAACATGTACAAAGAATTTCTACACTCAGTGTAGCTTTACTGACAGGATAGAGCTTGGAAGTGGATGACATGATGGTATAGAGGGGGCTGGACATCCTATGTATCCAACAGACAAGATGGAAGGGCAGTGCAACAAATCCACTTGGCTTGGGATTTAGAGTCTACTACTCAGGAGGAGGACAGGCTAGAGTTAATGTGGTGAGAGAGAGGCTTCAGAAGGCAGCAAAGGATAGGGGAATGGAATGCAAAACTGAAGGCACGTTGGATGAAACTGAGTACAGATAAGATAGTGATAATGGCAGCAAAGGGGGGAAATCAGAAAAAGCTGAGAACTGAGATAGAAGAGAAGATAGTGAACAGGTTAAATGTTTTAAGTATGTGGGAAGGGTCTTTGAGGAGAATGGAAGTTTGAATGAAGAGGTCAAAGCTAGAATCAAAGGGGCTACAGCCAAATGTCATAGAGTGTCACATGTAGTATATGACAGGAAATGTCAAAAAAGCTGAAAAGTAAGGTGTACAAAACAGTGGTGCGACCAGTCCTGCTGTGTGGTACAGAAACCTGGGCAGTAAAGGAAGAGCAGTTGAGGAAGCTAGAGATGATAGAAATGAAGTGCCTGATATGGGTGGTAGGATGCACACTATGGGACAGACAAAGAAATGAGGACATAAGAGCAGAAGCCAAAGTAGCTCTAATTGCAGAAAAGATCAAAGAGAACAGATTACTGTGATTTGGGCACATGTCCAGAAAAGGAGAAGACAATCTGGTGAAGAAGATTTGGGACAGTCAGGAAGAAGGTAAGAAGAAATGAGGGCATCCAGCAAAGAGGTGGATAGATTGTGTAAGAAAAGATCTGTGACAGTCAAGTATGAGTGTCAAAGAAGGCAGGAGTGTGGCATTAAATCAAGAGTGAGATGACAACAGTTAACACAACACCCTGACCCCATGTAGAAAATGGGAAAAAGTGGGTTGATGATGGTGATGGAGAGTCTTGTGATCATATATGCTTTGCCGGTGCCCATCTTTAAACTGTACCTCCTTTTTCAAGGAGGGCTAGGTCAGTCAAGTCAGGGGTGAATTTGTGACTATCTATCCAATCATCTAGTTCCTGTTTGAATGAACATAATTTTATATTTAATTTATTTATATATTTATCCTCTGCTGACTGGGTTAGTCCCACTGGGCTTGTGACCTCTTTTCAGGAGACACCCGAGGTGGTATTTATACTGTTAGGGGAATTTTGGCCAGGACATCAGGGAAATCCCCCCTACTCTTTTCAATAGGTGTCATGGAATCTTTTACACCCACCTATGCTACCACCATCTCAGGCAGATGGGGCCTTGGTTTAAGGTCTCATCCAAAGTAAGGCACACTCAGGAGTGCAGCACTCCCCTTATGCTTCAGTGCAGTCAATACTGGAAATAAATCCATTCTCTTGGGGTTGGAATAGAAACCACAGCCTTCTATAATCATCCAGCATCAAAGGCAAGTGTGCTACCTGTTGTGCCAATGTATCACGCTGTTTGATTTTCAGTGGGAGTCTATTCCATAGATGGGGAAGGCACTACATAATGAGCCTATCATTCAACCGTGATTTTTTTTATTTGCTAATGAAAATGCAGATACCTGGTTCCAGTATTTGTGGGACTATTTGATTTGTTGAGATTGAAGAGATCCAGGGCCACTGGCATGGACGACAAGGCATAGATTTTCTCTCTGAAGTCTTTAAGGTACTGAAAAAGGGACAGTACTTCCAGTCTTTTCTGGTAACTTAATGTTTTTAAGCCAATGAGCTTCTTAGATAGGAACTGGGTCTTTTGAGTTGTTGGATATATCTAGTGGGATGCATCCTGAAAGTGCAACTGTATTCAATATTTGGCCTAATCGATGCTGAATATAAAGGGACAACAATCTCTTTAGATCCTGGATGATATTCCTTTGGCAATTAGATATGCTATGTTGAAGTGCTTTTTGACTACTGTTGTTACAGGATGATCAACACAGAAGGAATTATCACCCCAAGTTACAAGATCTTTAACAACATTCTCATTTTTAGAGTGAGGTGTTGTCCGTGTTGTATGCTGGGGGTGGGATTATTTGTCAAATGTGACATTATTGCACAAATTTAATAATTAATCTAAGCCCATTTTTAGTACACCAGGTGTTTATGAGTGTAAGTTCTTACTGAAGTGTTTTGGCATCAGAGGGGGACTTGAAAATGTCTCACAGTTTACAGTCATCTGCAAACATGGTTAGCCAGAGGTCTTGTTTCACAGTGTGAAAGTCAGAAAAGTAAATACCTAACCAAAATCACCCCAGCACTGAGCACTGTGGGACACCACTGGTCACCTTCAAACTCTCTGAATAGTTATCAGCTACCTGCACCATGTGAATTATGTCTTGTATCCAATGTGCCATCCATCTTAGTACACAGGGATTGATTTGCAATACATTAAGATTATTAACTGTGTTACTATGGGAGAGAGTCTTGAATAAATTGGCAGGTTAAGGTATGACCTTTGTCAGTAAACTGTGTTACCCTTTCAAAGACGTTTAGAAGATTCATTAGACAGGATCTACCACTGACAAAGCCAAACTGTTGTGGATCTAACCTGATGAGATTGTTAATATCATAGTTTATCTGGTCAGTTATAATATGTTCTATGGCTTTTCAAACAAGACTTGTCAGGCTGGTGAGTTAGGTCAATAGTGGGGAAATAATAGTGAAAATAAAACAGTTAAATAGTTTGATGCAGGGTTATAAGGGGGCACTTTATGTTTCAAGGAATGTTTAAAAGAGAAACCAGCAACAACAAAAAGGCAGTTAATAAAATAATACAGCAATAACCAATGATGTTGGTGTGGTATTTTTAAGATTTACACATGCTTGGTGTGGTTTAATCATGAGGGTGAATACTTACTTTTCTTAAATAATGTCTTTATATAATGGCACACTGGTGCTCTTCCGCATTTTATCTGGTATCCTGGGCTTTCCTGATGTACTGCGCATGCATATGGGACTCACAGCCCCACACTTCCACAGTGCATCAGTGTTGTGTAAAGGAAGCAATGGACAAAGGAAGATCTCTGTTACTTTTTTTTTTAGTTAAGAAAAAAGAAACCAGGAAACTTTTAATGACTGGGAGAGATGGGACAGAGAAAATAAAAGGATAATCAGGTACGTTTCTTTACTTTTGCATAATGTACCTAATTATCCTTTTATTTGTCTCTGTGCTGTCTCTCTTGTTGGTTTGAGGTCTTCAGTTTTGTAAATTTATTAAAAAAAAAAAAAATGAAAGAAAATTTTATCGGATGTATTTATGGAAAAAAATCCAGGCAACTGGACCTTTTTCCATTGGTATATTCTCGAATTTAAAATGGACTTGCTTTTTGGGATGAACAATCAGTGTGCTCCTTTTTGAATATTAATGGACAGTCATTGTATAATATAAAGTAATCCACCTGTTTTAGCTCATAGTAATATTTTAATGAGCGTTCATAGCTGTTATTGTATTGTTACTTGATATTACACTTGTTACCTACCCCAAAAGATTTAGCTACATTTATTTCAGACACAAAATATGAGTTAATTCAAGCTAATACTTATTTTGTTGCTTTATGTAAGTCTAGAATCATGCAATGTAAATCGACATTTTTGAGCATACGACTGTTTTCATGTAGAGGTGTCTGTGTAAGAAACATTATAGCCATTTAAGGTTTCAGTGTTTTGTTATATACAACAGTTAGATATAGAGGCTGAATTCACATTGGCTTTTGATTATTCACTATTTTATCCTTACTAGTCCTGGTGATTTTCATAGCTCTCAGAAACAGGCCAGGGTTCAAACTACAAATAGCTTTCCTGGGTGTGCATAACAACTGCTTAGGGTTGATGGGGGTCACATTTGATTTTAAGAAGATGCTGTCACTTGCAAATCCTGGTTTTGGGGAGCTGGAATACTGGTTAGATTGAGGAGCTTCAGCAGTCAGTATTCCCAGTACAGCAAAGGGATGGTGTGACACCTAGTGTCAATGTACAAGGTAATATTGTTAACACACAACATACAACTGTCTCTTCTGACTTTGTTCCTGAGGGTCCAGTAAATCTTAATTATCAGCAGCAAATAGCCTTGCATCAGGAACTCAATCGATCTTCTTATGTTCACTGTGAAGAAGTCGAGGAAACACTGCAATTATGCCCTTTGCAGTCCAATACCACCAATGATTCGGGGTGGGAAGTAGATCTACTATAGGGGTGTGACCCCCCCCCACCCAAGTCTTTTTCTTGACTAACGTCAAGAAGGGGAAAGATGGATGACCCCTTATCAACATTTGGGTAGAGGGGAACCTGTGGGAAGATGTTCTTCTAGATACAGGAGCGGCTGTCTCAGTGACAGGTAGACATTTGCCACCTGACTTGTCTAAATGTACATGTATTTCAAGTTTTAATGGCTCTGGATGTCTAGCCATAGGTAGTAAACCTGTACAAATAAAATTCTCCTGTCATGGGGAACCAGTGAAAGGGGTGTTTTTGATGCATAATTCTTGCAATTCCACAATCTTGGGAATGGATATATTATCCAAAATGATAATTGTCATAGACCTTCCTAATGGCATTGTATGGCAAGGACAATGTCCCATGTTGTGTATGATTGAGGCAATACATGTATCAACCAGTTCTGGAAAGGGCTGTACTAGCAGCCCTACTGAAAATGAAGTATGGTCAAAGGTAAAACAACAGTTCCCTACGTTGTGGTCTCAAGGGCCCACAGACTGTGGGAAGCTACAGGAAGCAGTTTCTGTAGGTAGGGATGAAGATTTTTATTCCACCATTTCAAAAACAGTATCTGGTCCCAAAGGAAGCAGAAACAGACATGCAAAAATTGCATACAATGATGGCTTGATGTGGGAATAATTCAAAAGGGAATTAGCCCTACAAATTCACCCATATGGCCAGTTAAAAAGAAAGATGGCACTTACCGATTGGTTGTTGATTTACGAAAAGTGAACCAGTTCATGACTCCCCAGGGTCATCCTATTCCAGGGGTCCCAGAGCTAGCAGCAAGAATAAAACCACAAAGTCAGTGGTTTACGGTCATAGACTTAGCTAATGGTTTCTTTGCAGTACCACTGCAGGAAAAAGATTGGCAAAGGTTTGCCTTTACTTTTCAAAATGAACAGTATGTCATGACGTGGTTACCACAGGGGTTTCAAAACAGTCCGATTATATTCCACCAAATAGTTGGATGAATACTACAAGGTCAAAAATCTGATGATTCTGTTCTACATTACATTGATAACATACTAATACAGTCTGAAACAAAAGAACAGCATTTAGCTAAAGTGACACAGGTCCTTCAAATGCTGCAGGAGGCAGGGTTTAAGGTTACAAGTGAAAAGGTACAATTCATGTCATCTGAAGTAAAATTTCCAGGTACTATTTTATGTCCTTCTGGGCGTACTCCTTGTTTGGAGAGGGTGCAGGAAATTTTGCAAATGGATAAACCAGTTACCATTCTGGATTTGCACAATTTTTTGGTATTATGAATTATAATCGGGAATTCATAGAGGATTATGCCAACATGGCAGTTCCTCTGTATGCCATGCTTTCTAGCCAGAAAGAATTACCCTTTCTGGGGTGGAGACCAAAGGAAAATATGGCTTTTTGTGATTTAAAGGCAGCATTGGCCAAGGCTACAGAACTAATAGCTCCAAGTTTAACACGTCCCTTTTTGTTACAGGCAGCAGCTGGACCCACCACACTCTCTGTTGTGCTTTTACAGGAGTGGCCTCAGGGCTCTGATGCTAGAATGGAAAAGATTTTGTGCCCCATTACATTTTTCAGTAGAAAGATGACACATGTTGAGAGGGGATATCACCCGTGCATTCAGCAACTTTTGGCCATTTACTGGGGTTTAAAACAAACTGAATACCTAACAGCTTTTTCCAAAGAAATTATAGTACAGATACCATGTTATGCCATACAGGCTTTGGTAAATGAGACTCAGCTAAATAAACTGATTGATGACATTAGTCAAGCAGTGTTTGCAAAATGGTTGGCATTATTTAATGTCAAGCAAGTTACAATAAAGGCAGGAGATAAGTATTATTTATCTAACTTCATGGGATATGAAATAAATGACATGAATGCATTAGGCACATTTCAAATCCAGAAAAGCCCATTCTATCTCCTGATTTTCAGGAAGACAGGCCATCTGTCTTTGTTGACGGTGGTCGATTTTGGGACAATAGACAATATCGGACTGGATTTGCAGCAGTACCAGAAAACCCTTCTATGGGACAGCCGACTCTGATTCAGTTACCGGGATACATGTCTGCTCAGCGAGCAGAACTGGAAGCAGTTCTTTATGTGTTACAGCATTTTCCACCTGCCAGTATTTTTTCAGACAGTGCATACATAGTTAATTCTCTGTGGCTGCATATGTCTACATGGGCAAGGAGAGGGTTTGTTGATAATATGGGCAAACCACTCAAGCATGCTTCTGTGTTACAGACTATTTGGAATTTGGTTCATAGTCAGTCCCTTGTGGGTTGCTACAGTATCTTAAAGGTAAAAGCTCATCAAAAAGCTACAAATTAATTTTTTCAGTTGAATAACTATGCTGATCAGATGGCAAAAAAGGTAGCCAAGAAAGGAATGCAATTGTATCCCACAGAACACCTTTCTGGTGTACCAGATAAAACCACTGCAGTACATGCCATACAGGCATTTTCAGCTCAGTACTTGCAGCATGATTTGCTGCAGATCCAAACTAAGTTTGTACTGCAGGAAGAGTTATTAAAATGTACTCTTGCTGGAGAAGGTCCAGGGCAATATTATGCAAAATGTTTTGAAGATGGTTCTAGTCTTCCTTATATACCGTACCAACAGGCATGACAGTAAGTGAAATTTAATCATCAGGTATTGGGACATTTGGGTACACAAAAGTTATGGCCCATTGTGAAAAACAAGTACTGGCATCCACAGTTAAAGAACATCTGCGATTTAGTGCATGCTGAATGCTTAATATGTTTGCAGGTTAATGCTCAATTGAAAAAGCCACAGTTATTAAGGCTAACTCCAGCGGATGAACCTTGGTATGCCATCCAAATTGACTTTGCAGGCCCATTACCCCCAGCTAAAGATGGGTACAGGTATCTTCTAGAGGTAGTTGATGTTTTTTCAAAATGGGTAGTAGCAATTCCTACCAAAACAATAATGGCTAAGGCTACAGCAGAAGCATTATAGAAAAATATTTTTTGTCATTGGGGATGGCCACAAGTTATCAAATATGATAACGGCCCACAATTTGTCAGTAAACCAATGAAAGCTTTGTGTAATTTGCTTGGTATCCAGCAACGATTTCATGTTCCTTACCATCCTCAGTCCAGTGGAATTGTTGAAAGAATGAACAGGACTCTTAAGGAACGCCTTAAGAAAGCCTGCTTGAAAAAGGAGTAAATTGGGTAAAACATTTGCCTGAAATCTTGCTGGGTGTCAGAGCAACTCCTCACAGTAAAACATGGATAGCACCTTTTGAAGTCATGACAGGCAGGAAAATGCCTGTACAATTGCCATTCAATCCTACTGTTAGTACAAACAGACCATTATTAGAAATTGCACACCATCAACAATGGTTAAAAGATATTTCTGAATTGTGTCAAAGCCTATCAGAAATGCAAGCAATCAAATTACAGTCAAAGGATCCTGTTATGCCAGAAGAAAACCTTCCCTCTGGGACACAGGTATTAATCAAGACATTCCAGATGGACGGTCCATGGGATAGTTATTGGCAAGGACCTTTTGAAATAATTGCTCAGTTAGGACCTCTAGTGTACGAAGTTAAAGGAAACAAAAGAAGCAAAATGATTCTTGTTCATAGAGATCAGTTGAAAGTCATTAAGTGACTTCATGTTTTGTGTTTTTTTGTAGACTCATGGCAAATGCCAAGTCTGAAACAGTTGAAACTCATTTTAATACCACTTACATGGAAAGGTTATATTATTGTAAAAGTATTCTGTATTATGTGGGATTAAGCATCATTGCAAAAGATAAACTATTTAGTTTGGCTGAAAAGACCAAAAAAGACACTGCTCACAATTGGTGGGATATCTTTACTGGTTGGTCAAAATCAGGGAAAAACCTGTTAAATGGGTTGATATATCCCGTATTAGTAGTGTTAGGCATTATAGTCATATTAACTATCTGGAATTGCTACCTAAATTGCCATTTGCATAAAACTTATAAAATCCAACAAATCATGATGGTTAACCTAGATAAATTGGGAAAGGTTTTAATGTGTACAACTGAAGCTGAAAATAAACAGTCATTCTCCAATGAACAGGTTAAAATGGATTTCAGTGGATTTTTTCTAAAAATGTAAAATAAATGTTCTGCATTTCAGTGTGTATAGTGCACGCAGTTAACTGACTTGGCAAAAACATATAGCTTGGCATTCATTGTTAATCAGAAGTAAAATATTTTATTTCTTATAAACTGTGCAGCTTGTGAAATTTATTATCTACAAGCAGGTCAAGACGAACTCTTGTATGCAGCTGTGTCTCATCAATATGATAAGCAAGATAGGTCAAAGAAGAAAAGAGTTATTCTTCAGCAACAGAATATTTAAGATATGGAAAACAAACTTTCAGCAGACCAGCTTGAGAGGAAAGACATATTATTCTGGCAAATTTCCAAAACTGCTGATGCAGGCAGAAAAGACACTATAAAGATTGTGACTCTTTCTTTTGTAAGAGAGACTTTAATTATTCTAAGCTGAAGTACGTTTGATGTATTACCTTTCATTTGTTAAACTAGATGTCAACTTCGTATGCAGAGTAAACAAATGTCATAACAGCAGAACTGTTTTAGTGTTTTCATTGAATACAGGTACAGGCTACATGAATAGTGTAGTACAGCTTTAATCTTAACAGTGCATCTGGATATGATGGGCATTTTCTGTCATGTCAGTATGTGGGGCCCATACAGAAGGCTCCTTAGGCTCTAAGTGTGCATCACTTTCAGTATAAAAGTGTCACTGCTTAGTATGTCCTCTGCTCCTAGAGTGTTTACTGAGGTTCATGCTGGCCAAAGTGAAAAAGGCCTTACATCGGAAAAGCCTCAATATGTTCTTCTAAATTGATGAATGGCTACAGGTAGCCGTATCAATGCAATCACTCATATTATTCCTGGCCTGGGTAATCAAGTGTTTGCAGGCTATGGAGGTCTCTAGCAAAAAGTCCTTTCTGAGCCTATCTCAGAGGATCACCTTTTATGGCAGAGCTGTTTGTTCTGACCAATAGAGAAAATAACATGTCATTTTGCTGTCACTGAGTGCTTCACTACATTAGATGCATTCTTAGGGCTTAGGTAGGATTAATCAAATGATACCACTTCAAGGATATGTACTTTTAACACATCATACACCAGTTAGCACTTCTTGAGACACACATTTGTGATTTCTAGTTTGCATGATTTACAACCCACTGAGGATATCATACGAACCCACTAAGGATATCAACATGACAACAGACGATAGAACTGAACTACCAAAGAGAAGCACAATGTTCGACTTAATAAAGTACTGGAAGCTACACGCGAAACAAATCTGAGGCTGAATAAGGATAAATGTTAGCTGGATGTGACAAAGCTGCCTTCGGCAGGTGACCCAGTCAGCAGTAAGGATATTTATCCAGTTAACCATGAGAATTCCAGCTATTGAAAACATATCAAGAGTACAAGACAAGAAGGATGTGCAGGGATTTATCAGCTGTATTAACAGTTTACCTTTGAAAGGTTGAAAATCAACCTACCGAATGGCGCTTTGTGCGAACCGGAATGACGAAAATCGTCATTCCGATTTGCACCGAAGTTCAAAAATCAGCAAATCGAAAACCAGATTCTCTGATTTTCGAACTTCAATTCAAATACAAAGCGTAATGCAGGGGGGATCCTCTGCACCCCCCCATGTGGGGGGCTGTGCCCCACACACCCCTACTTTATTATTCTAACTCCAAGGTCGCACTACAGTGGGGAACGGGTCCACTTCCCTATCCCCACTATAGTGCACCTCGCACCAAAAATGCCGAATCTGCAATGAGCGAACGTTACTGTGCATTCACTCATTGCACATTCAATGCATTCTGTTTTCGGCTTTCCGAAAACTTGAAAAAGTCCTTTTGGACTTTTGAATTTCATCCATGTGCATTACGCACATGTAAAGGTAAACCGTATTAACTACATGAGGAATGTAATGCCCAACATCTCCGGAAAAAAAAATAGGACCATTGAGAAGGCCAACTGAAAATAAAAATGAGTGGGACTGGAAGCCTGAGCAGCAGACAGCTTGGCAGTATCTGAAGGAAGTGCTCAATGAAAAAGCTCTTCTCAAGTTTTGTGATCCAGCAAGGCCCATTCATGTTAGCAAACTAGACGTGGCTTTTTGAGTTCAGAAATATGGTGACAACTGGAAACTAGTGTAATATACATCTTGCTATAGCCAAGAGCCAGTGGCATATGAATCTCACTCCATTTTACTTTTGCTAAATGTCAAATATAGTAACTAGATATGTCCACATTAGAAAGTAACTACTAAGTATCATGTTTGCATATGAGATGACATAAGTTTGTGTTGTGACAAACAGCCAGTAGAAACTGATCATAAAACTCTACATTATTTATGAAGTCCTTTAATGACTACTCACTGTAAATTAAAAAAAAAAAACGTAAGTTACAATATTGTGCTCGAAATATTACATACACTCTCAGAAGGTTGATGTGCACTCTGGCCATCAATGATATTATGTATGTATTTATGAGTGTGTGTGTGTGTGTGTGTGTGTGTGTGTGTGTGTGTGTGTGTGTGTGTGTGTGTGTGTGTGTGTGTGTGTGTGTGTGTGTGTGTGTGTGTGTGTGTGTGTGTGTGTGTGTCTGAACAGGAGAACCAGAGATAGGTGAACTCTCTCCCCTTTGTTATTTGCATTATATACAGAAACACAGGCAAATAAAATAAGGGACTCAGAAATTCAAGGATATAATTGGTATGGCATTATAAAACAAGTTGGCTTTATTTGCAGATTATATTATTTTGTACCTGCTGGAACCAGAAAAGGACATTTCAGTGTTGTGGAATATTCTGAGACAGTAATGTTTTTTTTTTGGGTGGGATGTAAAATTAATGAAAATAAAACAAAGGTTATAGCGAGAAACTTATCTACCTACACATGAATTGGTCATATTTATGGAGACATGTTAAAATTAAGTATTTAGGAGTATGGATTAAAAATCATTTGGTTATAGCAGCTTAGGATATGTTGGAAGAGACTAGACAAAAGATAATACAAAAACTGAGAAACTGGAAGCCCTTGTCTATGGATATGGATAGCAAGATACAACCAGTAAAATGTTTTAGTCCATTTAGATTTAAACACAGGTCAGGAATATTATCATCCAGGAATAGGGAGGAACTCTCCTTTACGTGGATGGGGAGCCTTTTATAGAGAATGATAATTTTCTGAGAAATGTATCTGTCTCTCCAACATGTCCTACTTATGTAGCAAGCAAAATGTAGGTATTTTACTCTAGTATTTCTGATATTGTTTGTTTTGTGAATGCAAAAGGTTCATCAAAACAGGATCCAGGGATGCCTTGCATGCCAGGCAAAGATTACCTCTCTGAAGTCTGTATGATACTGAGTAAAGGGACAGAGCCTTGAGGTGATCAGCATAGGAGATTTTATTTACTTCCATAGGTTCATAGGTGTGTACTAGGCTAACGACCACAAGGATCTTTTTAAGCCTAGCAATGCTTCCCAAACCTTGGACAAGTTTCAGGAAAGTCTGATATATGAGTATAGACAAAGAGAAAGGTATAGGGGAATCCTAAATGAAAGATCTGCACTGGATGAGTTTTTAATTGAATCTAGAACAGAAGCTGCTGTTAAAAAAGGGATAATTAGTAGAGCATATAAAATATTGTATAATAACTTTATGAATCAATTAGAAGAAGTCAGAAAAGATTGAGAAGAGAGATTGCATGTGCAATTCACAAATAAATAATGGGAAGACATATGTATGACTCCCAAATATGCAACAAAGTGTAGAAGATTTAGGATTTTTGCCTAGAAGTGTTTGCATAGATACTTTTATTCCCCAAGCAGACTCCAAAGAATGTTTCCTCACTTCAGTGACAAATGTTGGAGGTGTGATGGGGTAGAAAGAGGTAACTGGGAACATATGTTTTGCGAGTATAATGAGTTGGCAGATTTAAAAAAATTCCCTACAGAGGACTTGTTGGGAATACTGGATGAATGAATGAGTGTAACTAAGGAAATTATGGTTTTGAGCTGGGATTCAGGATCTGAATTGCCTAGACATAGTAAGGTCTTGTTAAGTTTAATTCTGGTAGCTGTCAGAAAAGCAATTACTAGAAAATGGAAATCAAAATCTAAACCAGCTATACTTGAAGTATTGAATATTGTAATAGTGATAAAAGAACAGGAGGTGAGATCTTTAGAAAAGGGTAGCAGTAAATTACATAAAAAAAAGAAATTGTGGGAACAATATTTATTTTATATTTTTTATTTTATATTTGTTGACTGGGTTTGTCCGACTGGGCTACAATTGCCCGTTTTCAGCGAAGGCCTGAAGAGAAAAGCTCCAACAGAAAAATAGAAATTTTCCATATTGAATACATATAGAATGCATTCATCAGTACCACACATTATTGCATTACAGTGTCATACATTACACTGTGGCAAGTGAAATACAAATAGAAATGCATTCATCAGAGGGATACATTCATAATTACATATCATATACACAATAGTGCAATAGTTACATAGCTGAAATATTTTACTAGTTATGTCTGTACAATGCAGCAAGAGGAGAAGATAAAGTAGTAAGTTTGTTTATTGAAGGGAAGGAAAAAAGAAGAGAAGTAGAAGGTTATAGGGGAGTGTTTACGGGGGATAATTACATTCCATTTTTCATGGAGGTATTTTTTTGTAGCAGTTTTGAATTGATTGGGATGTTCAAGGGATCTTATATCTAGTGGTAGGCTGTTCCAGGCCTTGGAAGGGTTAAAGCTATAGACTAGGTGACCCATTTTGGTCCTTGGTTTGTAGATTTTTAGTAGGCCTTGTTCAGAGCTGCGGAGTAATCTAGGGGGTAGGTAATGAGGGATTAGAGATGAGATCGTTGGACAGAAAGAGGGTTTGTAGAGAATGGAGTGAATAATCTGAAACTGATTATACTGAAGCAGGGTAGTTAATTCTAGCCAATTTAGTTCTTTAAGTGAGAGACAGTGATAGGACTTGTAAGAATTTTGGGCAGCAAATCTGGCAATCCTGTTATAAGTTGTTTCTAACTTTTTTAGTAGTCCAGTGTTGAGGCTGGTGAGAATTTGGGAGCTATAGAGTAAAATGGGTAAGACATAGGCATTTGAAAAGGTTAGTTTTGCTGTTTTGGTAAGAAATTTTGTTGTTTCTATAGAGGAGACCTAGCTTGAGATGTGTTTTTTGGATACAATTAAAAATGTTTTGGAGGAGGAACGATGCTTAAAAGAAGAAAGAAATTAAATAATTTATGTAACGTTGCTTAGATTATAGGATATATAACAATGTATGTGATTTATAATGTTTGTAAATGTGAACTTGTTAATATGGTTTGATTACTTTTATATAAATGTAAGTTTGCCTATGTTGCAAGAGATAATCCAATAAAAGTGTTAAAAAAACTATGAGAAGAGAAAGGTAGATGGGATATGTGCACATGGGGGTGAGAAACAGTATGCTATAACATCTGTAGCAATAAAGACATTGTTGGATAAAGTACTGCATCCTGTAGCTTTAGCATCTAATTTAAGTCATGATGTTATACTAGGTCAAAACTTCCTTCTGTTCAAAGTACTGTGAACATTGTTGGGAGAGAGAGAGCACAGTTAGGTATTCTGTGCCTGAGTATAGTTTTGAGGACAAATGGGAGGGCAACAGCCAGCCTGAAAATATAGAAAGATAAAGCCTTTACTACTGCCCAGGTGACCTGGGCTTGATTAGTGGCTCAGAAAATGGACAATGCTGAAAATATGGGCAGTGTCTATCCAGGGGGAGAAGGTGCTTCCTAGCTGGATATGCATACAGCTGTAGTCACCAGGGAGGGGAGTTTCCCTAGCACTGAAAGCAGAGTCAAGTTTAGGGAGTGAATATACTGTTGCTTTCCCAAGCTGGAGACAGTAACACCTGTCCCACACTTAAGGGAGCATGTGATGTGGAAGAGAACTGTTACTCCCTGAGATGATGCAGGTGCATGTGTCACCAACAGGGGAGGGTTCAAGGCCATCAGCAAAAGTACAAGCATCCCCAGTGCCTCCCTGGATGATGCCCCCCACACACACACGCATACACGCTCTCACCTTTGTGGATCTGAGGATGATCCTCATGCCAGAGATAGAATGTGCTCATGTGCCACTGGGGAGGCTTGAGAGATGGAAGGCAGAGGGGAGAAAATGGCCGGTGCAGCAGTAGCTTTGTCACCTCATAGCAAGAGGTTCTCCAGTTCAATTCTCAGCTGGAGTGCCTTCTGTGCTGAGTCTGCATGTCCTCCCTGCATTCGTGTGGGTTTTCTCTGGGTGCTCCGATTTCCTTCCACATTACAAAGACATGCGTCTGGAGCGTTTCTCCCTGGGCCACCACTGAAAATTGGCTTTGTTCCAAGTCAGACTTTCCCAGTAAACAAATGTTAAATAAATCAATAAATCAATGGCAAAGATAAAAAAAGAAGGGCAGTAGCCTCACAGTTCTGAATACATACTGGTAAGAATGGGAAAGGCCAACATCAGTCTGACATGCTCTTATAAAAGCAATGTTCTGAATATATTTCTAATAAGAAGGTGGAGGGCATCTGCAACCTGTTACACTGTTAAAATACATACCCTGGGATTCATTAAACAAAACTTTCTGTGCAGGAACAGTGTAGCTGCTCTTGCATGGAATATGGCCACCAAGCGATTCAGGAAACAGCTGATCTGATGTGCATGAGCCTGCCAACACTGCTCCTGCATGGAAAGCTGTGCAGAATACTAATTACCTCATTTGCTGGTGAAAACCATACAAACGAGGTGAATTAGTGATTCAGGAAGCAGGCAGGCATCCGTTCAGGAACAGTGCTAGCTGCAGAAATGTGTTGGGTTACTAACCGAACAAAATAGAGGCATGACAACTCAAATAAGAACGCATATTAAAAACTTTAGGCATGCTAATGGCCAGATATATGGCCATTGGCATAGGAAAGTGTTTAATTTAATAAAAAAAATCAAAGTATTTTTTTTGGCCGATCTCTGCCATTTAAGCATATGGCAGTGGTGCCAAACAGAATTGTGCCGAAAAAAATATATATATTAAAACTCAATTTTAGGGGAAATCTGCATTTTTGCCATTATAGTCAATGGCATGCAGAATCAAAATATTATCAGGTAACACCGGTTGTCAAGGGGAAAGGCTCCATGTCAGAGCAGTAACTATGGACTAAGGCAGCTGGGTATGCAGATGAGGGGAAATTTACTGAATCACAAAATATTCTAAGCCCACACACACAGCACCTAACCGTGTAGGTGCTAGAACAGGATAGTGTGGGCAGGAGAAACAGCTAACATAAAAAGGGGTGGTGTCATGCTTGTTGTAAGCACATTGGAGCTCCATTGCCTGGGTTTGCTCTTAGTTAAGCACAGCTAAGCAAGGGGGGGGTGTCTGAGGCTGTAATGTCTTACACCATGAAATGAAGAACGTGTTTGCCACCAGGGAGGGCCATTTCTGTAAAATGTGTTTGCCTTAGCTAAACAGGTGTGTATGGTGTGCACTGGGACTTAAAAAAAATGGAAATAACAGCACTCTTTACATTTAGGCAGCGGGTTTGCGCACCATTATTTATTTTATTTATTTATTTTATTTTATTTTACATTTGTTAACCGGGCTGGTCTAGCTGAATACATATCCGTTTTCAGTAGAGGCCCGAGGAGAAAAGCTCCAATACAAAATGGAAGTACATGTTTAAATTACAAAATTCAAAGTATAGTTACTACAAAGAGAATATAGATTACATATGCAGGAATGAAAAATTACATAGATGTTATATAAGACAAGGACAGACAGGAGGTTATACACAAAACATTGATTTTGTTATATTACTGGAAAATAGACTGAAATCGGAGAATCTTCCTAAATTGTTATAAGGAAAGAGAGATTTTAGAGATCTGCAATTAGGGAAATGGGCTAGGGATATGGGACTAGAAGGTATGAGATATGTAGTTAGTCAGGTTCACCATGCCTCTGGGCTTAAAAGGGGCGGAAATGGGAAGGGGAAAAGAAAAAAAAAGTGAAACAGCAAAATACAGCTACTCAAATACAAGTAAAATAGCTGGCAGGTGGAATGTCTCAAAGTCAACCAATCACACAGGCAGCATCTGCAGCACACCCCTGTAAACTATGCAAACACCTTCAGTCTGGTTTTTCCCACAAACTCTGCACCATAGGTGTACACATAAAGGGGAATTTTAACTGATAAAACTAGCAAAAAAGTTAGGGGCTGCTGTTGCTTTGATTTATCAGTATGCACAAGAGGCTGAGGGTGCTGAGGAGGCTAATGCTGACAACCAACTCAAACCGAATTGGAGGAGAAGAGTGTTCAGACCCAGGGTAACCTACCAGGGGCTACATGATCTGGAGATACTAGAGCACTACAGGGTGGACAGGGACATACTTACCAACTCATTGAGCTGTGCCGGCCTTGCCTCAGACCCAGAACCAACAGAGGGGAACCCATCCCAGTGGATACCAAGGTATGTGTAGCCTTAAGAATATTAGCTACAGGTACTTTCCAAAGGTCAACTGGGGATATCATGGGGGTCTCACAGGCATCTGCATCCAGGATACTCCACCAGTTCCTGGATGCCATGTGACCACATGCCGCTGAGCACATTTACTTTTCCAGCATCCGTGAGGAGACAACTAGAAATATGCGTCTCTTCCACCCATGTAGCAGAATACCCAGAGGTACTGGGCGCCATAGACTGCACACATATCCACATCAAAGCACCACCCGGTGACCAGGGTAGGATCTACCTTAATCACAAGAGGTTCCACTCCATCAACTGCCAGGTTGTGTGCAATGCCTAGGGCATTATCATGAATGTGTGTGCTGGCAGCCCTGGAAGCTATCACGAGTCCCACATCTGGCATTTGTCACAGCTGTACCAGGCATTTGCCAGCAGGGACATCCCATATGTCCATCTGGTGTGGGATGCTGGCTATGCACTGGAGCCATGGCTGATGACACACATCAGAAATGCACACACACCCACACAAGAACACCATAATGAGGCACACGCACAAACCAGGATCATTATAGAGCATGTGTTTGGGATGCTCAAGTCACAGTTCTGCTGCCTTAACATATCCAGTGGAGCCTTGCAGTACTCTCCAGCCACATGTGAACACAATATGATCCTGCAGAAACAGCTGTAGCAGGAACAAAATGGGGAAGGGCCACACAGTCCCCCCCACCATTGCCAAGGTCTCCACAGGCACAGAGGGACTCTGAGAAGGAACATCCTGAGCCTGCCCCTGTAGGCAGATGGTGCATGCAATGAATATGTAACGCTATAATACAAATAATTAGTTAGGTAGGAGTTCTAATCTCAGTCCTGGCAAATGTAAAAGTGTGTGTGTGTGTGTGTGTGTGTGTGTGTGTGTGTGTGTGTGTGTGTGTGTGTTTATAGCTTAATGATTGGGGGTCCATTTGAATGCAGTGCACTTCTCATTGTCCTACTTTAGCAGTCCTGCAGATAACAGTCACCTTAGAAGTCCCTTTCGCGAGGCCTCAGCCCTAAAAGCACTGTGGTGTGTGCGATGACTGTGTAACACTATAATACAAGTAACTAGTTAGGTAGGAGTTCTAATTTCAGTCCTGGCAAATATAAAAGTGTGTGTCTTTATAAGTTAAAGATTTTGTGTTCATCCAAGCCCAGTACACTTCCCATTGCCCTACTTTAGCAGTCTTGCAGATAACAGTCACATTAGAAGTCCATTTCCTCAGGCCTCAGCCCTATACACTCTGTGGCATTTATGATAACTGCTAACACTATAGTACAAATAACTAGTTAGGTATGAGTTCTAATCCCACTTCTGGCAGATATGCATGTGTGTGTGTGTGTGTGTGTGTGTGTGTGTGTGTGTGTGTGTGTGTGTGTGTGTGCAAAAACCACATCCTGTCTGTGGGGGATTGTTGTGTTTGTGTGAGAACTATATCAATTGGAGGGTGAGTTTTGCTACTTTTTGCTGTTGTCCACCCAGTACATGTCCCATTGTCCACATTACAAGGCCCACAATTGTCATCCACTGTAGAGTGACATGTAGACACTCTGCAGTCCTATAAGCATTGTGCCATGTGCAATAACTATGTGACAGTATGGAATAGATAACAAGATAGGCAGCCCATCTAATCCTTGGATATCACTCCCCACTCAGGAATCATACACAAACACACTCAGGTAGGCAGCCACACCTACATCAGTAGGTGGCCTACAAACTGGCTCACAGATAGAACCCACAGTGTGAAAGCAGCAGACTTCATGTCAGACTGCTGAACAGTCACAAGTAGAGTTCCACATGTTGTGGACCTGGGTCCCCTCATGTTTGGGATCCACAACTCTAAGGACCAGCCCAATAAGAAGGTGCCCTAGCTGACAATGTTTGAAGATTACTACAAGGTGGGTGTTATTATTAACCCCCATGTGAAGATAATGTCATTCACAAAGGCCTCTCTGAGACGTATGACTGTTGCCAGAAACCTGGCCATAAGCTCAATGGCAGATGATGTGCCACCATCTCCTTTGGGTATGACATGGTTCACATAAAATAATACATTGATGGTAGTCCACTGAACACTGATGTTGGTATAAGGGAACTGGGGACACAGGTTGACAGTGAGCTCTTTGTTGACCACCACAGTGCCACTGTCTTCCAAAAGTCCTTGCATGTGTCACTTCTCCTAAGGGTGTTGAATCCGGGAAGTAGAAAGACAGTGTTTCCCTGTACTCTCCCCTCAGCAGGCCAATCAATGTGTACTATGGCCCATTTGCCATGTACCCCACTGGACGCCTGCAACAACAGGAGAGGCTGCAAATGTACCTCACAAAGAGGATCTTAGGTACTACACACTAGCCCCATAGGGACAGACTCCAACAACTCCAATGAATCTCTGTCTCATATTGGCTACTTAGGTGTGATCTCTGACATACACAGCCATGTCTGACCCAACCCTGTCAGGAATGCTACATCTGAGGAAACTAATCTGTCTACACATCATGCCCAGATACCTCAACCCCATCCTCACAATCAACAGGACATGCTGGAGGGACAGGTTCACAACCCAGAGACTGGCCACACTATGGAACAGACATCACATACATGTCGAACAGAGCACATCACTGGCCCTCTTCAAGAGAAATCAGGAGGAGTGGATGTGGAATAGAATAATCACCCTGGGGATCACTCCAGTGACTATATTCAGAATACACACTGGGGAGTATCATTAGGTGGTATGATGCCAGTGTATTCCCATGGGCTAGCCTTGTAAAGCCTCCATGGCCACTTGCCACATACACACCTATGAATCTTTGAAGCTATGGATCTCAGTACTGTCAAATGTGTGCGTGTGTACATTAGTGTGTATAAAAATGTTTGTGAGTGTGTAAACATATGGGTGAAAGTAGCTGGTGGCCTGTCTCACCCATTACAACTACCACTGCCATACCTTACAAGTGCTGTAGATGTTATTCACTATACATGTACCTTGGGACACTCCCTAACCTAGAAGCTCTGTGGTGTGTGAGGTAACTGCATAACACTATAAAGCAATAATTACACAGCTAGGGATTCTAA
Organism: Protopterus annectens; assembly: GCF_019279795.1. Taxonomy (NCBI): domain Eukaryota; kingdom Metazoa; phylum Chordata; order Ceratodontiformes; family Protopteridae; genus Protopterus; species Protopterus annectens. The sequence goes on from NC_056737.1 coordinate 1,559,980,629, forward strand.
TATGAATCCTAGCAAATGTGTGTGTGTGTGTGTGTGTGTGTGTGTGTGTGTGTGTGTGTGTGTGTGTGTGTGTGTGTGTGTATTATTGTAAGTGTGTATATGTGTAGGTTACATTATTTTGTGGTCTCTCTCACCCAGTACATCATTCATTGTCATAATTTGCAAGGCCTGGTGATGTCCCTCACCTTAGAAGTACCTTTGAACAAATGTCACCCCATAACTTCCATGGTGCGTGCAATAAATGCATAACAATGTAGATAGGTAGGGATTCTAATCTCAGTCCTGGCAAATGTGTGTGAGGGAAGAGTATTTTTGTGTGTGTGTGTTTGTGCAAGACCGACATCTGTTGGATAGTCATGGTTTCATATTTTATCCCATGCTACTCACAGTACACATTCCTAGGTTTACTGTATGAGGTCCGCTGTTCACATTAACCGTAGTGGTATCTGTAGATACTCTTCAGCCCTATAAGCCCCGTGCAACAGTATGGAATAGTATGGTATCAATAACAAAATAGGTTGGTCTGCTAATGTCAGTACTGGCAAGTGTGTGTGTGTGTGTGTGTGTGTGTGTGTGTGTGTGTGTGTGTGTGTGTGTGTGTGTGTGCACGTGTGCACATGTGTGCATTGGTGCGTACAATGGTAGTTGTGAGGTATAGACTTGTATGTAACACTATTATGAGTACTCTCACACCCAGTACACCAACCATTGCCATACCTCACATGGCCATGGGATGTTATTCACCTTACAGATACCTTGTAACACTCATCACACTAGTAGTCCTGTGCCACCTGCAATAACCGCATGATAGTGTGGTACCACAACTTGAGGGGTAGGGGTTCCAAACACAACATTGGCAACTGTGATCCTGTGCATGCATGTGTGTGTGTGTGTGTGTGTGTGTGTGTGTGTGTGTGTGTGTGTGTGTGTGTGTGTGTGTGAACAGTATTCTCTGTGTGCTTGGTCACACAATATACTCTGGGGTTGAGGGTTTTAGCAATCTGAAGTGTGTTCCACCCACCACACTTACCATTGTCCACTCTACTAGAGCTGATATCAACCACCATAGACTTATATACAACCCCTCAGCCTATAAGCAGTGAGGCACATGCACGAATTATTGCAGAGACCTGGGAAATGTGTGCAGATACAGCTGTACCTTGGCAATGACATGGTCGATGCGTTACAACACTGCCATACGCCTCATCAGTGATATCTGCAGGGCCACATCCTGCTGACACACAGACACTTGGAACACAAACAGAATACAGTATGTGTGAACACATTCGCTTAGTGTTACTAACACCAATAATGCATCATGGCTGAAAAGGTACATGCACACTCTGATGTGTACCCATTACAAATGCCAGATGACAGCACCTTACACAGCATTAAATGGCTACACTCTACTAAAGTCACCCTGTGCATCAGACTCATATTAGCATGTTCCTGCATTGATGGTATGGATGGCAGGGATGTGGGCACAGTTATCATCATATGCACAGGGTGTTGTGTGGGTTTGCCAGAAGCCTATGCTGGGCCATACGGTGGACATCGTGTGTGTGTTTGGGGGTGGGTGTTCATTAAATGGGCTATGCAGGTGTGGTGTGTGTGTGTGTGTGTGTGTGTGTGTGTGTGTGTGTGTGTGTGTGTGTGTGTGTGTGTGTGTGTGTGTGGAGGTGACTTGTCTGATGGTGATGTGTGTATATTTGTATGCTCACAGTCACGCTATGTGGGCACCCTACAAAGGGGTATTTTAGACAGCTGTGGGCTGTACATGGCAGGGTGCACAGTTCACCATCTCCGACCATGGACACGGGGACTGGGCCTGCCAAGGGTATTACCGGCACCACCAGTGCTGAGTCCAGATGCAATACTACTCCACAATGGTGACTGCTGCCTGCTGGATCCACATCCCTGTTGGGACCAGCCAGGATCACGTGCCCATGGCCTGCTGCATTGTGGCGTAGACAGCACAAACCCTTCAGTAGTTCTGGTGGTACTGCCAGTATGGGAATGTGATGGTGCACGGCCATGTAGACCCTCAGCTAATTTTGGTGCTGCCCTACATCCACATGGCTGCTGGCCATCATCCACCAAATGCTCAAGCACAGATATTCCATGGTTGAGGAGTGCCGAGGTCTCCCCCCACAATCTATCCATGACCTCAGTATGCTCACCGATGGATGCAGTGAGTTCACGAATATCGCCACAGACACCAGGGATGTGCTCATCCATGACCCTGCATATATGTCTGGTGTTACATTCATTATGTGCCTGTGTCTCCATGATGGCCTGTAACATCCATCTGGTGACTGCTGTGGCACTTGTAACAGGGGCATGATGGGCTGCAATCCTCCTCCAAGCACCCCTGCCCATCTGCCTATGTGGGACCTCGCCAGCACTCTGGACATGGCTAGTGCTTGCACCCTCACTTGCCATAGTCACCACACTAGCCTGTTCCATGCCACCACCCACCAACTGTCCATTTTCTGTGGCAACTGGTGACAGGGTATGTGTGGGTATTGTGACTGTGTGTGTGGGGATGGGTTTGGCAATAGTGGGATGCCAACTGATGGCACATATTCAGCTCCTGACAACCCCACATGTGCCTCAATATGAGTATCATCATGGTCAGAGTCTGCAGAGACACTGACATCAAAATCAGAGTGGGAGGGACCGAAGCCACCACATCCATCTGTGAGCAAAAAACAACATATGTAACTTACTACTGGCACTATAAGGTTTGCTGGTATACACACACACACACACACACACACACACACACACACACACACACACACACACACACACACACACACACACACAAATACAGGTGAGGCTACACAGACCTCACATTAGCCAACTGGGGGCATTCACGACACACAGTCAGACAATAACATACACACTCTGGACAGACCCTCAGCATCATGCAGTGCAGCCCTTTCCAATTACAGTTACTACTAATATACACCTCTGGGATACGTGAGTAGTGTTAGTAGGTAATGGCCCTTCACCTAACACACACTGCACCCATGTAAATTATTGATGTTTACAAGTATAGCAGTGTGGCAACTCCTACAGAACATACCTCCTAACTGTACAGGGTTTTGTTGAATGTCTACATGTGTGGCTCAAATGTTTAGTCTGTTCCTCATAACTCCTGTGTTTGTCTGATACATTACTGGGTTGATCTGTGGATTGGTGCCACTAATTAATGTCCTAATTTGAGGTACAGACTGCATAACATGCAGCACATGTATGTTAAAACAAAGCCGGTTACTCAAACAACTTCCCAAGCTTACAGTGGATATAGTAACTGTACACACACCTGTTAACATGTCAGGTCTTTGTGATATATCACATGACACCTCGGAAATCAGGTCATAACATTGCCATAATTTCATATGAAATATAACCTGTGTAATCCAACTGAAGAACATACCTATCAGTTACAGGTAACATATGGTAAATGAAATAAATACAATAGGCTGTTTGCATGAGTATGCACATCCTTCATGTAATACTCTGTTAAAGCACATTTTGATTTAATCACAGCATTCAGTCCTCTTGGGAAGGTGTCTACTAGCATGGCACATCTTGACTTGCCAATATTTGCATACTCTCCCTTGCAAAACACCTCCAACTATGTCAGATTGCAAGGGCATCCATTGTGCACTGCTTTTTTCAGGTCACCCTACATATATCCTATTGGACGTAGGTGTGAGCTCTGGTTGGACCGGTGCAGAATGTCACATGTGTTCTGGTGAAGCCATCCTTTTGTTAGTTAGGATGTATGGTTTGGGCCATTGTTGTGTGGAAAGGTGGAATTCCTCACCATTCACAGTTATGTGGCAGACACCAAAAGGATTGGAGCCACAAGGGACCGGTGTCTGGAACTATTCATAATCCTCTCTAACTTGGCTACAGTCCCAGTTCCAGCTTGTGAACAGCAACCCCAAAGCAGGACACTGCCATCACCATGCTTCACCATGGGGGTGATGTTGTTGTGGTGATGTGCAGTGGTGTTATTGCGCCAAACACACCTCTCAGAATTGTGGCCAAAGATTCAATCGTGGTCCCATTATTATCATAACACATTTTCCTACTTGCTTTTTGGAGACCTGATATTTTTGTTTTCAAACTTTTGCCAGGCCTGGATATTGTTTGGTGTGAGGAACTTCTGTTATCTTCCAACCCTACCCTATAGGCAGGATATATGGAGACCATGGAAGATTGTGTTGTGACATGCAATACACACCCATTACTTGTTGGAGATGTCTGCTACTCCTTCACTGTTGCTGTAGGGCTCCTAGCAGCCTCCCTGGCCAGTTTTGGTCTTGTATTCTCATCGACTTTGGTGGGATATCCACTCATTCACAACGTCACAGTAGCCCCATATTTTCACTACCTTTTGATGACTGTCTGCACTGTGTTCCATGGTATGTGCAATGCTGTGTAAATGTTTTGGTACCCTTCTCCAGGCTGATACATCTCAAACATGTGGTCCCTTAGCAGCTTCGTCAGCTGTATGTGAACCATAGCTGTTGCTGTAGCAGGCAACTGGGTATATATTAGGATAATCCTGGTAGGACAGCTGACCATTATTTGCTGTTAATCAAAGAGTCTCTGTAATTGATGGCAGGTGTGTACCCAATAAGATGTACTGCTGTAGTTATATCAAAAGCTGCCTCAACACAGTAGTAGCTTCAGCCTGTGCACACATATGCATCTAGGTTGCTGTACTATTTTTATTTGTCATTATTGTTCCCCTAACAGATATGTTTGCTTTACAATTTAATTGTACAAGTTATAAGTCACATGAAAGGTTTGCAGTATTTTGAACTTGTCTATTGTGCTCTCATTTTTGTATATCACAAATACCTGGCATTCTTACAGGTGTGTACACCATTTAAATGCACTGTATACCACTAATTTATACAATATGACCCTAGGCTTGGGCCTTTGTCCCCCCATTTTGTCAGTCTTTGTCCAGATGTCCTGCAATGACAGGTTGTGAGGTATGCTACAGATATGTGACATCTCCTGCAAATAGGCCTCTGTGATGACCACCATGATGCAATGTAGCAAACACCACCACAAGTGAACATGTAGATATTGCCAAATGGCTGAGTGTAACAGTTGTGTACATGGTCACATGCATTAACGTTAGTATGCCTGGGGTACTGATGAGCCACAACAGGAAAATCACCATACTTACCAGCTTCAGGCTGCTGTCCCTTGTGCAGACCAGAGGGACCTATGTAGTTGTGAGGGAGAGGTATTGTCAGCAGAGTCACATTAGGCATTGGTACAAGATGAATGCTATGTTTCTGCACAGGAACAGTATACACTATGATATTACACAATTTGCTGTCCTTCACCATAGATGCGCACTTGTGTGCATTACTAAACCCCACCCACTAATCCATTTTGCACTGACATATGCATCTAGATACTCTATAGAAGACAGTTTAAATGCTACCTCATTACACTGATGTCCACTTTGGCATTACCAGGATGTTCCTCGCCTGTTGCCTGGGTGCTACTCACCTCTACGACTGCTATTTCCCATGTTTGAGGTTGTGTGAGGGCTACCTCAAGGTTGGCAAGGAGCTCCTCTGTTGCCGTAAGTGGGGCCTGTGTGGCTGGCCTCCACTGGTAGCAGTATGTTCCCTCGCTACAGCAGCAGCCCTTTGCCGGGCACAATGTATCAGGTCAGTTGCTTTATGCCTGACTTGATCATATGTGCATTCATGGTGGACCAAGATATTCACTCTGTGGATGATCTCATCCCACAGGGTAGTCTGCTCCCACAGATTTTGCCGGCTACAGCCAGAAAGGATGGCATAGTTTAAGATTACAGCTTCTGTGATGGCTGCTATCTCCACATTGGTGTAAGGAGGTTGCCGCTGCATGACACCTGGAAGACATAAACAGGGAAACACATCACAGGACCTCAGACACTGCCCAGAGTTCTTTACAGAGCCAGCGCATGAATATGGACTATCATTAGCCACCACTTACAAACACATCATACCCCTGTTCCTGGCAGCATTGTATTAACATGCATTGTACTTCTGGTCCTGATGTGTCATGTTCCCCCAATCAGGGCTAGTACATTGCATAAACCACCATTCATCATTCACATTTGTGTAGAGGGATGACAGTGGCCATGTTCCTTGCAGATGAGATGTCAATGGTGCTCACACTTTGCTTGCATACATTGTGTAATGGAGCTGGAAGCATAAGCCTGGGTTCATGTAGGATGCAGACAGGAATGTTATCAGGCCCCAAGGGGACTTGCTTTTGTTAACTTTGATTAGGCAGTTTGCACCTGATCCATGATGATGAGGGGAAGGGTGCATATGTGCTGTGATTGACCACCATTATAGGGTGGGTTGGGTTGTTGCCTCTGCAACTGCAGACATATGTGAAGACAGCCTTGTGATTGCCCTTAGTGGATGTGGCCAATTTATACTCATAGTTAGCCTTACAGTAATCCACCTGTGACCTAATATGCTCACTCAGTTAAAGGCTGACATGCTGCCCAGTTGTTGCCTGCTCCTACTGTGCAGCCAATATAGCATCACATTATGTCCTTTGTGCATTGCTGCTGTCCAGCAAAGGAGTTTACTCTACTTTGGTGGAGACATGTTTTACAAGTAAGGTATTGCTGAGGCCATACAGCTATGTGCATGGTCATATATCTGTTTGTAGTATGGATGGACACAGGGTCAGAACACAGTTGGCCACCTCTACAATTTCAATGTGATACTCGTGCTTATTATACTACCCATGTCTGTGTCAGGGCAATGCCACAACCAGTAGCTGTAGAATTGTAACTCTGTTGGATGCACAGACACTAAGGTTACACATGTGTACAACATGTACAGCTTATTTACCTGATGTTTTGCATCCCATGTCAGTTGTTATGAGGCAGCCAGGTACACCTATCCATACATACATATGAAGAGGTAATACCTGCTATACATTTCTGTTCTATGTCAATATGGCACACTATAATTACAGTCTTGCTACTCAGTCAGTCATGACAACGTGTTAGGGCAGGACATCTGGAGGACACCGCACATACATGGTGAGCTATGGGCCAAAATTACTGACACTTTCTTCATATTGCTGTAACACATGTATGTCATTTGATAGTGCAGTAACCTTTGCATTCACAGACATACCCTGGAGGATGTCTGATGCTCATATGGCAGGCAGAAAGGAGAATGGCTAGAAGTGTGGTAGTAAGGGTAGGAACTGTTAATGTTGTGAGTATGACTAGTATGGGGACAGAGCTAGTTGATATGATGGACAGAGGAAAGGTGGATATATTGTATGTGCCAGAGACCAGATGGAAGAGGGTACAGCTGTGTGCATTGGAGTCAGATACAAATAGTTCTATCGTGGTGTGTATGGGAGGGGAACTGGTGTAGGGGTTAACCTGAAGGATCATTATGTCAAGAGTGCTTGTGGAGGTGATAAAAGTGTCGGGTAGAGTGATGTTTAGGAGGCTGGGAATTCATGTTGTAATGATGACAGTTGTTAGTGCATATGCTCCGCTAATTGTGTGTGTGATGGATGAGACAGATGTACTTTGGTGTAGTTGGATGAAGTGGTGATGAGTGTACCCAATGGTGAGAGAGTGGTGATTGGAGCAGATTTCAATGGGCATGTTAGTAAAGGGGACAGAGGGGATGCAGAAGTGATGGGTAGGTATGGCGTTAAGCAAAGGGATGCAAAAGGTGAGATGGTGGTAGGGTTTGCAAAAGAGGTTGGACATGGCTGTGGGTAATATGTAGTTTTACAAGAATGAGGGGCATAACATGACATGCAAGACTGGAGGAAGATGCACATAGGTGAATTATCTCCTATGTAGGTGGGCCTGTTTGAAGAGGATTGGTAACTGTAAAGTGGTGGCAGGGGAAAGTGTAGTTAGGCAGCATGGAATGTTGGTCTGTGTGATGACGCTGGTTATCAAGAAGATGGGGAGGAGTGTGAGGGCAGCACCATGGATAAAATGGTGGATACTGAGAAAGGGTGATTGTGAGGTTGACTTCAGGGAAGAGTTAAGACAGGTAATGGGTGGCAGTGAAGAGTTAGCAAATATCTGGGTAACTACATCTGAGCTAGTAAGGGAGATGAGTAGAACAGGGCTTGGTGTGACATCTGCACAGAGGAAGGAGGACAAGGAGACCTGGTGTTGGCATGAGGAAGTACAGGGGAGTATACAGAGAAAGAGGTTGGCCAAGGAGAAGTGGGATTGTCAGACAGATGAAGAAAGTAGACAGGTGTATAGGGAGATGGAGTGCATGGCAAAGAGAGTGATAGCAAAGGCTGAGTATGGGGAATCTGAAGGGTTGTATGTTGGACACCAAGGATGGAGAATAGGACCTGTGCCAATTGGCTAGACAGAGGCATGTAGCTAGGAAGGATGTGCAGCAAATAAGCCTGATAAAGGATAATGGTGGAAGTGTACTATTAAGCAAGGAGAGTGTGTTGAGCAGGTGGAAATAGTACTTTGATGGGCTGTTGAATGAAGAGAATGAGAGAGAGAGAAGGTTGGATGATGTGGGTATGGTGAATCAGGATATGCAACAGATTATCAAGGAGGAAGTAAGTATAGCTATGAAGAGGTTTAAGAATGGAAAGGCTATTGGTTCAGATGACATACCTGTGGAAGCATGGAGGTGTTTAAGACAAATGGCAGTGGTCTTTTTAACCAGATTGTTTACTCTAATCCTGGAAAGTGAGAGGATGCGTGAAGAGTGGATAAAATGTGTTTGGGTACTGATTATGAGACTAAGGGTGGTGTGCAGAGCTGTAGTAACTACAGATGGATAACATTGATCAGTCACAGCATGAGGTAATGGTAAATGGTGGTGGAAGCTAGGTTAAGAAGAGGGGTGAGGATAACTGATCAGCAGTATGGTTTCATGCCAGGAAAGAGCAGTAGAGCTACGATGTTTGCTCTGAGAGTGTTGATGGAGACATACAGAGAAGGTCAGAAGTAGCTGCGTTGTGTCTTTGTAGACTTAGAAACAGCATATGACAGGATGCCTAGAGAGGAGTTGTGGTATTGTATGAGGAGGTCAGGAGTGGCGGAGGAATCTGTAAGAATGCTACAGGATATGTACAAGGCTAGTATGACAGTGGTGAGTTCTGCATTGGGAGTGACAGATGCATTTAAGGTGGAGGTGGGAGTACATCAGGGATCAGCTATGAGCCCTTTCTTATTTGCAGTGGCGATAGACAGGTTGACAGACATGATCAGACAGGAGTGTCCGTAGACTGTGCTGTTTGCAGATGACATTGTGGTCTGTAGGGAGAGTAGGGAACAGGTTGAGGAGACCCTGGAGAGGTGGAGGTATAATCTAGAGAGAGGAGGAATAATGGTCAGCAGGACTAAGACAGACTAAATGTGTGTGAATGGGGGGGGTAGAGGAATGGTGAGGATGCAGGGAGTACAGTTTGCAAAGGTGGATAGGTGTAAACACACAACAGTTCAGAGTAATGGTGAGTGTGGGGGAGAGGTGAAGACGAGAGTACACAGGATGTGGGTGGTGGAGAAGAGTGTCAGGAGTGATTTGTGACAGTCGAGTACCATTAAGGGTGATAGCGAAGGTCTGCAAGAGGGTAGTGAGACCAGCTATGTTATATGGGTTGGAGACATTGACATTGAAAAAAAAGGCACAAGTTAGAGCTGGACGTAGCAGAGTTAATGATGTTAAGATTTGCACTGGGTGTGACAAGGGTGGACAGTATTAGGAATATGTATGTTAGGGGGTCAGCCCAGGTTGGACAGCTTGGGGACAAAACCAGAGAGTGGCAGGATTATGTTGGATTGGACATGTGATGAAGAGGTATGCTGAATATATTTGGGAAAGGATGAAGCTGCCAGATAACAGGAAAAAAGGAAGGCCTGAGATAAGGTGTATGTATGTGGTGATAGCGGACATGCAGGTGGTTGGTGTGACAGAGCAAGATGCAGAGGACTGGAAGACATGGAGACAGAGGATCTGCTGTGGCGACCACTAACAGTTACAGCCAAAAGAAAGAGAAGGTGATGTTGTAATGTCAGTGTTCACAGGTTTACAATTATTTGCCAGACATAACACAACTCTTACAAATATGAGGCACACATATGGTCAGTGTGCATAACACTGGACAGTTGAATGGTATGAGCTCAGTATATCACATGCAGTTCAACACACACAGCTGCAATGGTATTTCAGTATGCAAATACCCTGTAAAGGTCCATCACATGTCTAAGATGAACATGTATATCATATTTGTATTGACAATTAACAAAGGGATATCTGCAATATCCCAGTAGCTGGCCTAGCAGTATCACAGTCAGTAATGTGCAACACACACTCCAGTAGTGGTCATATGTGAGCCATCCTTTCCTGGGGTGACTCAGAGCCCTGGGCTTTGTTCTATGTCACTGCAGACAGACACAGATGCTATGACCATAGGTTCTGCTCAGCAATATATCAGTACAGCATGTGTTGTTGAGACATAATATTGTTTGAACTTCCTATTTTCTACATTTACATATCCCCTACTGTATTCCATTACATGCTTAATTGTTTGACATACCTGTGCTTTTTTTTTTTTGGTTCAATTGGTATAATCCATCAGTTTCAGAGTGTGTGTGTGTGTGTGTGTGTGTGTGTGTGTGTGTGTGTGTGTGTGTGTGTGTGTGTGTGTGTGTGTGTGTGTCTGTTTGTTTCTCTCTCTCTCTCTCTCTCTCACTATCAGAGACAGATGTAGGATATATATCTGTTTTGTATAGCCAGCAGCTTGCCTTTATTAGGCAATGCTTATGAGCAGCTGATGGCCTGTGCACCAATTGGTGTTCCCCACTTACTAATTGCATGAAGAACATCTGTGGTATCACTCCCATACCCAACAGCATGGAAACACACTCCAGTAACTGTATACTTCATGTGGGCGTTGCCCCTTTTCCTTGCCTATGAGGAGAACTTCACAGAGGTGTGTGACAAACAGCATCACAGAGGTAGTTGGAAATACCTCTTACAAAAAACATTGTGGAGACAGCCCAACAAACTGGGGGAGAATGTTCCAGACATAGGGACAAAATGTAAGTATTGCTGTCATACAGTTAAAGTAATGCTAATTTGACAGAGTTTGTGTGGATATGGCTGCTCTGCGTGAATTTAAGTATGATAGTGTTATGTGGTTGACATAACTCTCAACTTTAGGGCTATCCGCAGACAGGCCAGAGTTTGGATTCTTATATTTGGTGTGTTACTCACACATTTTTTGCCCTTTGAAATTCAGTAGCATATTCTGAGGACTGCAGTCAGTAAATGGTAACATCCATGTGTGTTTCTGACTTCTTATCCCTCAGAACAGATATGTTACAACAACCCTGTTACACCAGCAGCTATCTCAGTTTTTAACAGCAATATGCCAATAATACCCCTGTGTTTGGGCCCCTGCCCCCCAAGTATGTTAGGCTTTCTCCAGATTTCATGCAGTAAGAGGTGGATAGGTATAGTATATCATTATATAGTGACTTAATTCCTGATATCATCCCAGTGATGTATCAGACTGCCAGACATGTTATATGTAGGAAGCCTTATATATGAGGAGAAAGCCTGGACATTCTGTGGGACTCTATACAGTTGAGATGACTGTGTATTTCTGGCAATTGGTAACAGACCGTTAGGATTGTGTAGCAGTGTATTGTGAATGTGTTATATGGCCTGAGTAGGGTGAGGGTAGATGTAAGTGTTATGGTTCCTTTTCTATCTGACTTTGCATACTGCTCCAGTTTCTGGTGCTCTATCAGCTGTATATGTTTGTAGGGGCAGACTGACATGTGTCCCATACCACAGTCAGGGGTAAGACTACACTGTGAATTGGGCCAGTATATGTAGGGGGTAGTGTGTGAGTGGCAAACATGCTGATGATTTTGTTCACATAGTCCATATACTCTACTGTTCATGTGGCTTACCAGTATGTCACTTTGAATGTGGTGAAATTGGTTATTGGTATACACTGGTATCTGTCAGTGCTGTTACATCTCTTTAGTGCATGATATATTTGCAATTACATGTGTATTCTCTCATAGCAAAAGTGGGTTAGTGTTGTGTTAGTCTGCCTGTAGTTTGGACAGTGCTTGGGGACATGCCTAGCAGCTCAGTGTAGTTTCCCTACTGTGATGTTATGTCCAGACATTTACCAGCTGTACTGTTCCCTAGCCCCCATACATGTTGTGTATTTCTGACACATCAGTGGGATGATGTGAAGATTTATGTCAGTAACTAGTGGGGAGTAATTTGGTTTTGGACATGGGTTATTCCAGTCAATATATGTTACAAGAGAGAGGAGGGTATTACTGCATCAACTGTGTTACCTTATCTACTCCAGTATTTGGGATATGTTCCCAGTTTCATGGCTTTACCCCCCCACCCTTTGTCAGGCTTGGTCCAGATTTGTTGCACTAAGGGGTTGTGAGCATACCTCTTGACTGGCCAGATTGCTTCAGACTGTCCATGTTTATTGCCCAACTTTCTGGTCTGTTCCACAGAATCATTATTTTCATTTCTGTGGTAAATCACTGTGATGATGTCAGGATTTCTGTCTGTAAATGATGACATACATTTTCAGTTTCAGAACTCACATCCTTCTGAACATGTATGCTGACACAAACCCTGTTACTGTAGCAACATTCTACATTTATAACTGCAGTACATACATTATGTCCCTAGTCTTGGCCCATTGTCCCCCCATTCTGACAGCCGTTGTCCAGAATTCTTGCACTAAGAGGTGGAGAGGTATGGTGCTGGGTATGACTCCACTACATGTTATGAGTATATATATATATATATATATATATATATATATATATATATATATATATATATATCTACTGTTCTACAGTGAAAGAACACTTCTTCGAAACAGAGCAGGAGACCCACACTTCAGTGAAAGTTTACTTCAAAGAAAGTGCACTTTTGCTGAAGTCTAGTTCCCCAGGCGACCCAAAACAAAAAACACTAAAACATGTTTTGGAAGGGGAGCAAGCCCCCCTGCACCCCCATGTGAGGGGCTGTGTCCCCCACACCCCCCTACTTAAATATACCAACTCTGAGATTGCACTACAGTGGGGAAAAGGGAATATTCCCATTCTGCACTGTAGTGTGACTGCCGAAGTCAATGTTCGAAGTTTCGCTACTTCGAACAAGTGGACTCGGTGAAGTGGGTTCGAAGAAGTGAAACTTTGAACATCTACATGGATCCTATATATATATATATATATATATATATATATATATATATATATATATATATATGGGTCTAACTGAAAACACCGAACGCTGACAACGAGAAAACCGACACCGGAAGATCGACAACAGAGATGACCGATGATTGAAAATCCCGACGCTGAGAACACAGACATGTTTAGGTAAGTGTGTAATAGTGACGGACGTTAGGGTCATGGTGCAGGTAAGGTAAGTGTGTGATAGTGACAGACTTTAAGGTTAGGGTGGGTTAAGTGAGTTAGGGTTAGGGTGCGGGTAAGGTAAGTGTGCGATAATAACAGACCTTAGGGTTAGGGTTTGGGTTAAGGTTAGTGTGTAGATAGTTGTGTATGTAAGGTTTAGTGTAGGTTTGTAAGGTTTTTGGTGTGCTTGTGTTGTGTGGGTGTGTGTTATGGGAAAGGTATTTGTTTTGTTGATTGTCGGGATTGTGGTTTGTCATGTATTTATTCCTTTTTAATAGCTATACATATATTTATATAACAATATATATGTATATATTCTATATGTATTTGTTTTATATGTATAGCTGCATATATCTGATGTATATACTTTTTCATATTTATCTATCACCATACACATCTATATGTGTATATTTATATATACACTAAGCATGACTGATTTCACAGTGTTTGTTCCCTACTATTCTATAGCTGTACTGAATGATATATTTGAAAAAGCAGCATTCATTATTACAGTTCAGATAGTGTAGTGGTACATTGCTCTGACTATGATATACAGGGTCCTGGGTTCAACACTTGGCAGGTCTGATTATTTTGTTTCTGGGCAGAGCAGTGGCTGATGGATACAGAGTGATTAAGGCACTTTTAAGCAGCTGTAAGTGGGTTTGCGCAGGTTTGCTTGATGGTAAGTGATGCCAAAACATGGTTAAATGGGAAGCTGCTTAATCTGTGCAGGCATTGCTTAGAATCACGCATACTCGCTTACTGCTGCTTACTCCTGCTTAACCCGTGCTAATTTCTTTAAAATAAAAGAAAAAAGGGGTGATAGGAAAGTGGTGCAAAAGGGGACACGCAGAGGGAAAAACAATATGAAAGATAGCTAGGGATGTGCAGAACGGGTTTAGGGAATGTCCATAGCTGTCCATTTCTGATACAGCAACAGCTGTGCATTTGTACAGAATTTGGAGGTCAATTTGGACACTCAAACCCCTGAGAGAGGGGTGAGGACAATAGTAATGTGTTGTTAAGCCAATTAGACCAGATTATGTGTCCAGTGGACATGTGTGCAGAATGGACAGCTATGTATGGGGTGACATTTTGCCCTTTTTTTTTTTATAAGGTGAGAGTGGAATGTTGGTGAAGGATAGTAGGTACATTTGGGGAGGTAAGTTGGGTAGGAAGACAGACAAGACAGACAAGACAGCAGAAAGGGGCAGTATATGACATGTGGGGGGTAAACACCTTAGACGGGGAAGGTGGTTGGGAATGGGATGCCCACAAGCCCCCAAATGGATACAGTATGACTGAGGTCTCCACTGATGGGCAGTCACCACTGCACCTTCGTGGCTCCAAAGGTGGCTGTGCTGGGGGCTGAGCAGGAGGGGCAGGCTGACCCTCAAGATATGCCACATGGCTCTCAAGCTGGCATAGCTGATCTCCGAACTCTTTTTGAAGCTCACTAGGCACCAATCCACAGACCTGACTACAGGTGACGGTGTCCTGTCTATGCCCGCTTCCAGGTGGGACGGGCCCCATGACCTGAGGCAGTTCCACCTGAAGGTAGTGCAGGAACAGCAAGTGAAGAGGTCCTGGGTTGGGTCCCAGATGTGCTGGGGCCCAGTGCCATGGCCAGTTGAGGCGGGACAGGCAGATCCACTGAGATTGGCCTTCCTAGATGTGCTATGGTGTTGAGGTTTTACAACATATGTTTGTTAGTCATGAACAACACATTCCAGGATTAGTTATAACAGCATGCATGGGTGTTCCCATTAACCCAAACAACAGATTTGAGACAGTTGCATAGCAAACAGAAGACATGCATATATGGAACCACAGTGGCATTATAACAGCATGCAGGTTACATTGATAGCAACAGGCCACCAATGATAGTATCTGAACAGGGAACATTAATAATCAAACATTTAAATATTTGTAGAACAATAGGACACATGTCCCAGCAGTAGGTTTGGTGAAAAACATACCCTTTGATTTATGTGATTAGATTATTGGTGCAGATAGGGTGGGGGAGAGATAGAGATGTCAACTGACAACTGTATAGGATTCAATTACTCACAACTTTAATGATCATTGCTCTAATCATTACTCTCCAGGTATTACCTCACTTTACATCGACCTATGGCATTGGGTTGGGCAGTGGCATGTTTGTACACAGTGTATAATTACAGCCTTCTTACAGCTAATTTATATATTTTCTTACCTGGCAGAGCTATGGAGGAAATTTCTGTTAACAATACCTGACTGTTTCTACCCATATTCACATAGTCAAGGTTACATATGTGCACTCATAGTGTGTGTGTGTGTGTGTGTTTGTGTGTGTGAGAGTGTGTGCTACTGCCATACCCTGTCTTGATTTCTATCGGTCACCCTGGGTGTTGGTGGCAGTGACCATTAGCTGTGATAGCGTGACACTTGAGGGACATATCTTGGAGAAGACTACTTGATTTATGTACTTATCTTGCTGTCATTTGCAGCCTTGGGGTTGGACAGTGGGTGTTGTACACAGTGTATAATTACAGCCTTCTTACAGCTTATTTATACCTTTTCTTACCTGGCGGACCTATGGAGGAAATTTCTGTTAACAATACCTGACTGTTTCTACACATATTCACATATTCTTGGGTGAGATTATGCATAAAGCTTAATACCACTCCCAGGATTCGAACCATGCTTGTCTGTGCAAAAATGTACAACAAGGTTCTGTTTCATCACAATGAGCTATTAAGGAACTGCTGTTTCTTTTTTGACAGTTTTTTGCATAATACTCTCTTGGTTGGACAGTCTGCCTTGTAATTCTGACATTCACGCATGGCAGATTTTTCTTATACTGTGTATTCATACCTTAACATATTATAGCACAGAAAACAATGATTAACACAACATTACTATTTAGGGATCAGATCTTGGTGCATGGACCATTTCTTATAGTTAATCTGTTTTACAACTCCACAATCTTTGTCAGATGAGCCTCAGTGAATTAATGTTGTCAGAGACATAGTTGCTGTGCAGAACCTGTACACATTTAGATTCATACTACTGCATACCAAAGTAAACACAACAGTCTGGGGTTTTGAGTTTTATTGACAAGTACTGACACTTTTATTGATATATATCCTGTATGTCACTATTACTCTGCTAATGTCTCGTTTATTCAGTACAAGCAATACACATTTCTAACTACTGGCGGGTGACATTCTACACCTTTCTATTTATTTGCCCTGACTACTGCAAGCTAGATTTGTACTCACCAGCCTTGCGACACAGCCTTAGCAGCTTGTTGGGGTGGGTATCCATGTCCTTAGCCCTCTCATCTGCAGCTGTACAGGAGATAGAGAAACATTTATGCATACCTATCAATTCATACTTCAGCTGGACATTGATACACAATAATTGATACTGATACTTACACACTGCTGGGACATTCTTTGCCTGAGCATCTTGGATCCACTGGTTCAAGAAGTCACTCTTCCTATACTTCAGGTCAGCATAATGGTGCCAGACCTGCTCACTAGTCCGAGGGATACCAGTAGCACTAGTGAGGTCATGTGCAAGATGGTCCCAGGCCTCTGCTTTGTACTGGGAGCCCTGGTACTGGTCCTGCAGCAGTCTCCCTTCATGGTCTTTTACGAGGAGTCCAACTATGACCCTGGACTCCTGAATGCCCCAATGCTGCGCCCGAAAGCACACCCTCACCAACGCCAGCCATAGTGCCTGCAGTGATCAGCTAGAACTGGTTATGGTTGTATTCCCGCCTGTGGGGTTTAAATAGGGCTGGATTCCCACCCTTTGCCATGATTGACTGATTTTGAATATGCTGAGCTAAGCTAAGTGATGAGCAAACCCACTTAGCTAAGATAAGGATTGCTTAAAGGGGTAGATGCTAAGCACTGCTTACGAGTGCGCAAATCCACTTAGCTATGCTAATTATTGCTTAGCATTTAGATGTAAGCAATGCTTACACCGGCTAAGCATAGCTGAAAAAAATTTAGCATTGTTCAGCTTTCATTTCATAGACCATCAGGATTGTGGGGTTGATTCCTTATTAATGACATCTTATGATATGTATGTTTACCTTCCATGACATCCCCTTATGTGCTTTCATTACATTATATTCTTTTGTGGCTATACTGTATGGGACATTTGTGTTTATATGGGGGTTTCACATCTGTACTACACTGACACCTCACATTTGGACCTGCTACACTACACTGGTTAACAAATATATATTATTCACTACCTTTTTATAAAAAAAGATATTTTAGTGCTGCTTTCACATATAAAAATGAATGTATTGTATTGGGGTTCGAACCATGAAAGACTGCATGCTAAGTGAAAGCTCTAACCACTATGCTATCCCACTTTGGCTATTTTGGCTGTATATTTCTATTTAGCTCCTTCGGATGTTTAAGCTATCCTGAATACAGCTGTGTGACATGCACACCCACTCAGCTATGCTTAAACTTTAGTGGGGAGGGGGAAAATATAAATATTTGTTTTATTTTTCTTTGTTTAAGGATATGCACATAGCTAACAGTCATACCTCTCCACCTCTTAGAGCATAAAATCTAGACAAAGCCTAACATGATGGGGAAAAAGAGGGACAGATTTTAAATATTGCTCTTACAAACTTAGAAAGTTGATAGAATAATATGTTTTGCATTAGCATGACCTATCTGAAGGATGTGGAGTCTTACACTCAAATGTTTGTCATTATTTAATGACTTTGATTCTCAGCTCTTTGTCAGGACAGTAGGAGGAACACATCTAACATATGAGGCACAAATCTGGACATTCTGCGAATATCTGTTCGGTTAGGAGGTATGCTAACAGTGTCCGTGGACACTGTTTTTGTTTTCAAAGTGCCGTACGGCAGTTCCTGAGTGCAGGGTGGGGGTGTTTACTGTGTGAGCACTGCTTGGACACACCTCCTGCACTCGTTCATGGATTGTGCCCATGCACTTTATACAGCAGTGCGCCGTCATGATTATGCAAGTTTAGCTGCTGTGCTGCACAGGCACGACCGCTCTGTGCAAGAATAGACTTATTCTTGATTGGAGATTTCATGAATCCCAGGGAGTGTCTTAATAAAAAAAAGGATTAATCTAAAACTTCAAAAGGAACTATAATCTGTTTTAAGTTAGTGAAAGAAATCACTACAGAACTGATAGAGAATCCATATGCTACCAGAAAAACCCAGATGTTAAATTTGTAAAGGAAATTTGTTTGTTTTGTCTGTTGAAAGCCAAGTGAGCTTTTTCTGAGGATCAAGAAAATAAAATTATGTTATATAAAAGGTCTTCCTCCACTATCTTTCAAACGTAAAGTCTGTGACACATCCTCTATTTAAGTATTGTAAACAAACTAAAGAGCTAAATTTAGACCCTTACATAGTAAGATGGTTTGGGAACTTGTTAAAAGTAGAACCCATATAATTAATGTAGCAGTTGTTACTGCAGAAAGTAAAACAGCAACTTGTGTATAATGGTAAAAACAATCCTTGATATGTTGGCCCTGCAACAAGAATTAAACCTCACAATCAAAGGAAAGAGGGCTAAACCTGAATGTAAAAAGAGCAACATTGTTGCTTTTTAAAAAAAAAAAACAAAAAAAAAAACTTTTGCCTCCAGCCTATAACACAGACAGTACCCTACCTCAAAATGATACAGCAATCAGAGAGCTTTGTACCTTGGTCAACATCTCTTGTTTTAAACCACTGTTTATCATCAGTAGTCAGAAAATCCTTCTATTTAGCATATCTGATAAATAAAAGGCATCTCAGTCAGGTTGAAAGATGTTATTATCCCTCTATACTCAGCTTCAGTTAGACTAGTTAGTGAGTATAATTCTACCTTTGGTATGTACCTGTCTAGACACATAGCTCAACTAGAAAGTCTCCAGCTGTTATTTGAGGCTTGGGGCTTATGCTCCAGGTAGGGCCACCTTTGCCATATAAGTCTGACAGGAGGGGCCAGAGTAACAGGTATCTGCAGTGCCCTCTTAATAGCTTATTTAAATAATCCAAGAATCTTTCCTAGAATCAGAATACCAGGATCCATGCTTTCAGACAGGTCTTAGTGTGGCATTTACCAGCAAGTGATTGGTGACTTGGTGATTCATGTAGCCCACATGGACTCAGTCTATACAAGCTATTTGCAGCCACCCTGTGGGCTCACCTCCCATAAGATGAAAGATGGAGGTCAGGTGTGATGCAGTCAAGTGGAGCCAGGAACTGATAGATTAATATGGATGATACACTGACAATGAAAACTGATTCTTGTGTCATACAGTGTCATGTCATTGCTAGGGAAAGAGCAAGAACCTGTGCAGGATGTTAAAAGGTACCAGCTAGATTTAGTTGGCCTTATCTCTACATAAAACATTGGTTTTGGAATCGGACTTCTCACATTTGAGTGATCTTTCTCCTACACTGGAGTTAACCCTTAAGAAGGGACATTGGATGCATGTGGTAACACCCATAATCCCATGTCTAGTCGCCAATCAGTTGGAATTTGTACCAGTAAGTGAAAGGATTTCCTCATGCTGTGTGTGACTCAGAGACAGAAAAGCTGACTGAGCTTTTCTGAGAGTTCAGCCTTCTTAGATAGCATGGAGCTGATTGCTTGATAGGGTACTACCTATGGATACTATAGTTGTACTGTGAGACTTTAGTGCTTATATGGAGAACAATAGAGATAACTGGAATAGTGAGACTGGAAGAAACCACTTACCTGATCTGAATCCAACTGATGAACTGCTTGTGTTTCTAATGGTGTGTCTGCAGCAAGCACCATGTTTAAACACAATGATGCTCATAAGGTATTTTGTGCTAGTGCTAGTTGGTCTAAAAGCCAAAGACTGGCTTTTCATTTGTGTCATCACACCTATGGTTCCGAGCTGTCAACTGATATCCATCTGGGTTGGTAACTGCACATACCTGGGAAATCAAAAAGAATAGTGGCAGTGTCCTGGGAATGTCCTGATGAAGCTTCTGTATGGAATGAGTTCAGGTCCTATTACCAGAAGAGTTTCTTCCACATTCTTTGGCAGCTTGTGGTGTTAGTGGCAAGGAGCTATGGACAAAAAGTGGTTGCTCTTGTTCAAAGAAGTAATCCTAAGACCTGTTGGTGAACACTAGTAGGGAGGGAAGCCATCAGGTTAAAGAAAGAGGGCTTCTCTGCAATCCTAGTGGGTGATATCCAAAACTGACTGATAGTTACTAACAAGTTGTGATGATATCAGATGCAGTAATCATCAAATCAAAGGTCAGGGTGATGGAGAAGTTTGAGAAGGTCATGGAGAAATACTTTCTGATAGCCTGAAAGAGGCTGTGGCAAACTGTACAGTGACTTGGGGCGTGGATTCCCAGCAAGGCTGTTGAAATTCTAACATTGACTGGGGGCATTGTTGAGAGTTAGAAGAAGCACTTTGAGGAACATCTAAAAACAGTAAACATGCCCTCCTGTGAAAATAGAATATTAGAAGCAGTAAAACTGGTTCTATTTCAGTAGATGAGGTCATTGTAGCAATTAAACTGTTCCACTGTGGCAAGGCTACAAGGTTTGGTGAAATATATCTGGAAATGCTGAAGGAGTGGAACATTGCTGGGCTTATGTGGTTAACTTACCTTTTCAGTGTTGTGTAGAAGGCTGAGACAGTACCTCTGACTTGCCAAACTAGGAAAGTAGTCCCTGTTTTCAAAAAGGGGGACAGACAGGTTTGTATTCATTATATAAGCATCACAATTCTCATCCTTCCCGGAAAAGCATATGCCGGGGTATCGGATGTAGATCAGAGTGTTTGATATACCTTTAAGAAGCTTTACAGTGAGTCAGCACATGCATGTAAGTACTGAGCACGTTTATGCAAGAGTACTATTTTGAGTGAGCAGCAAGAGTGTGAGCATGCAAGTATGTAGTCAGCAGGAGTTAGATAGTTTAAGTTTAATGTTCCTGCCATCTAACCTGATGTATTTGTATACAATAAACTACTTAAATGAGCACCCAAGCCTCAATGTCTTCTTAATGCACATAATAAGAGCAACATGGTGTCAGAATGGGATCCAGAGTTACAGTCACGAGGCAACCAATTAAAGTTTGAGGAATATACAAGAGTGGATCATCCCCTCTGCTCAAACCACTCACAAAACAGGTCAGAAAAAATTTCCAGGTACTAAACTCTCTTAAATGATTTCTTTTGCTATAAATATAAAATGAAGCACTCAGAATGTTCAAAACAAATTTCTTATTAAGCAAAATGTCCGAAACTGTGACATATTGATAAAAGTATTTAAAATAATTACGAAAACATTTGAAGCAATATCTGAATTACATAAAATGTACAAAAAAGGGAAAAACAACTGTATTTAGTTACTTTTTCATAGTAACTAAAGCTATTCAAAATATCCAAAGTGTGCAAAGTGTTTGCAAGTGTGTGCAGTATTATTGTGTAATTATTTTGCAAAGTAAAGTTGTTTCAAAGCATATTTCACAAAGTACAGTTGTTGCAAAGCATATTTCACAAAGTACAGTTGTTTCAAAGCATATTTTGCTGAGTACAGCCTTTTGAAGAGCTTATTGTGCATTTCATTCTTATTACAAGTACTTTGTGTGTGTGAATGATTGTACATAATTACAAGGGCCATTTTGCATTGTGTTTTATTATAATCTGTGGGCATGGCAGAAGGATTTCACAGACTCGCACCACTTGTGTTTGATGACAATATTGCAGGAAATTGGAGAGTGTTCGAGCAAGAATACAATATTTTCATACAGGCTGCTTTTTTTTGACAAAGATGCACGTACAAAGGCATTTATTCTGCTTAATTTAGCCAGGTCAGAGGCCATTGAAAGAGTGGGTTCATTTGTGTATGCACCTCCTGTGTTTGAAGGGGAGGGGGAAGACCACCATATAGTGGTAACGGATGAAACAAGGAAAGACCTAGAGTGCTTAAAACATAAATTTAGAGAAATATGTAACCCACAAACAAATATTACAATGGAAGGGCACTTGTTTTACACAAGGGATCAGAAGTCTGGTGAAACTTTTGCAGCATATATAACTGACTTGAGAAATAAGGCTAAGCGTGCAGATTTGTTAATTTGAAAGATGAGTTGATAAAAGACAGTCTTGTGTGTGAGATTTTGCTTCAAGACAGTGATTTAACTTTGAATAAAGCCACTGAGATTTGTCAGATATATGAGATTACAGAAAAGCACACAAGTATGCTTACAAATGAGAATAGCTGCAGAAGGCACAGTGACAAAGCTCATGTTGATAGTATGCAGCTCATGGTTAAAAGGAACAGGCCCAAACACATGACAGCTATTGCAGGTCCTGTAACAGTTCCAGGGAAACCCTGAGTCTTTCCAGCAAATTCCAGGGCATGCTCAGTGAAGTGTAAGGGTGAATCAGCAAAGTCAAAACATGTGTTCCCACCTAGCTTCATAGTCAGCTGTCGTAACTGTGGTGGAAATCACAAACCTAAAAAAGAAAAGTGCTTAGGTTTTGGTCAGCAGTGTCATTCTTGCAATAAGTGGAATCATTTCAAAAGGTTTTGTAAATCAAATAAGGCACATTCTTTTATTAAAAGAGAGCATTCCAAGAGGCAAGTTGATCAATTAGAAAGCTGCAACCCTACATTTTATATTGATGGTGTGTCTGTGCTTGGTGATACAGTCAATGCAGTAGATTTGCAGGCAAAGAATGAAATCATTTGTACTGTCTAGATTAATGGGAGTCCTGTAGAGCTCAAAGTAGATACTGGCTCAAAGTGCAATGTCATGTCAGCAGAAACATTTGCTAGAGTAAAATCTGCAGAACAGCTTGATATGACAAAGTCTGCAAAGCTTGTTGCTTATGGTGGTGGGGAGATTCATACCAAAGGCTCAGTAGTGCTTTCATGTTACTCTGCGGGAAACAGCTATGACTTGCAATTTTTCATAGTCAAGAGACACGTACAGTCATTATTAGGTCTCAGAGACAGTTTGAAAATGGGACTGCTTTCACTTAATAAAGAAGTTTACCATGTAAGTCTGAATGACAACAGATCAGATTTCACCCTATTTTTTCAGAGTATGCTGATATTTTTGCAGACAAACTAGGCAAGCTACCTGTTGTGTACTCTATGAAGTTAGACCCAGAGGTCAGTCCAATTATCAGAGCAGCACAGGAAGTTCCAGTAGCTATGCAGAGCAGAGGTAAAGCCAAGCTAGACAAAATGGTGCAGCTAGGAGTAATTTGTACAGTAGAAGAACCTACTGAATGGGTATCCTCCATGGTGGTAACTCATAAGAAAAGCTCAGATGATATCAGAATATGTACTGATCCAAGAGATCTGAACAAAGCATTAAAAAGGCGACATCATCCAATGCAGACAGTCAAAGAGGTTGCTGCCCTCATGCCAAATGCCACTATTTTTTCTGTCTTAGATGCAAAGAGTTCATTTTGGCAAATTTTGCTTGACTGAAAATCTTCATTGCTAGCCACTTTCAGTACTCCCTTTGGAAGATACAGATTTCTGAGAATGCCATTTGTGATAAATTCTGCCAGTGAAGTCTTTCAGCGTGCAATGCAGCAATTTTTTTCTGGCTATTCCTGTGCTATTATAGTAGATGATATTCTAGTAGGAGGCAATGGTGAAGCCGAACCTCAGGTCTGAAGAAGCTGATTCACTTGGTTTAGTGAAAGCGCTTGCAATTATTAAAACATTTGGATACTCCATTGCCTGCTCGTATTTCTTTTTTTCTTTTGGTTTTGTCATTCCAGATTTAAGCCAACTTTCACCACTGTTAAGAGAGCTGACATGCAAAGATGTAATTTGGTCATGGTCAGAACAGCACCAAAGAGTATTTGATGTCCTGAAACACAAAATTGCCAACCCACCAACTCTCAGGTACTATGATGTTCACAAACCACTTACTCTTTCCTGTGATCCTTCTAAATTTGGTCTAGGTGCAGTCCTTTGTCAAGAGGGCAGACCAATAGCCTGTGCATCGAGAACTCTTACCCATACTGAGATGCAATATGCTCAGATCGAGAAAGAGCTTTTGGCAATTGTGTTTACATATTTGAAGTTCTATGATTATATTTATGGTCGACCTATCCAGAACAAAACTGATCACCAACCTTTAGTTACTATTTTGAGAAGGCCTATGTATGCAGCTCCAGCTAGATTGCAATGCATGATGCTCAAATTGCAAAAGTACACACTAGGCAAACTTCTTTATTTTACTGATACTTTATCTAGATCACACAGAAGAAACACAGAACAGCGTAGCAATGAGCAACTTGATTTTGGGGACATGGAAGTAAGAAATTTTTCTTCCACACATTTTGATGAGCTTAGAACTCACACAGCTTCAGATTCACTTCTCCAGAAGCTAAACCTCTTCATCAGTCAAGGATGGCCTTCCAAGCAATCTTGTTTACCAGTAGAAGTGTAATATTTTCTATACAGAGATGAGATTTTGATAGACAATTGTATCATCATGAAAGGCCTAAAGTGATTGTTCCAAAATCCTTGCAAAAAGAATATATTAAGATCTTGCATTGTGACCACCCAGGAACTGATTCTACCAAAAGAAGGGCAAGAGGACTAGTATTTTGGCCTGTTATGTCAAGAGATATTGAGAAAGTGCTTTCATCTTGTTCAGTATTTAATAGTACAAAGCCACATCAACAAAAAGAACCATTTCAAGTTACGCCAGATTCCTGAACTACCATGGTTGACAGTAGCCACAGATATCTTTGAGTGGAATAGTCAACATTATTGGGTGTTAGCAGACTCTTACTCAAAATGGTTTGAGATTGACCTACTTCCCAACCTAACTTCCAGTAATGTCATTACTGAGTTGAAGTAACATTTTTCTGTCCATGGTAGTCCGCACAGAGTTATTTCTGACAATGGTGCACAGTTTACAAGTCAGCAGTTCAAAAAATTTGCAGAAGAGTGTGACTTTGTTCATATTATGAGTAGTACTGAATACCCTCAGTCAAATAGCTTGACTGAATGTGCAGTTCACAGTGTAAAAAAAAGCTGTAAGAGAAATCCAGATGTGACAATACCAATATTTTTCTCAACTTGTTAAATCTCAGAAACATTCCTCGTGATAAACATCTTGGTTCACCTGCCCAGAGACTTATGTTGAGACAAACCAGAACCACATTACCAATCAGCAGTAATTTACTGGTTCCATGTGCTAAGAACAACAAAGCAGTAAAAGCCCAACTGTTGAAAAAGTATTTGTTCCAGAAGTTTTACTATGATAAAACCAGCAAACCTCTCAGTTCATTGAAAAAAGGGAGATAGAGAGGATGCAGATGTCAAAAAGTTTTGATCTCGTTAGATTTGTGAAAAGTTTTTATCAAGAGCCAAGATCGTACATTGTGGAATCACAAGGAGTGGAATTCAGATGAAATCGGTAGTATTTGTTACCAGTGTCCGAACCAGTGGTTACAGCATCTTGCCTGTGACAAAGACTCTAGTTCTCAGACTGACTTGTCCAATGCTCCTGTTCCAGAGAACATTCCGTCAGCAATCCCTGTTCCTGAGAAAATCCCTGAAACTCCTCAAGCAGAGCATTCCCCAGTAACTGTTCCCATTGCTAAATCCAGTCCTAACTATTATGTTACAAGATCAGGTTGCATCTTGAAACCTTGTACTAGATACACGGTAACTTGGACATGACCGTTATTTTTCTTTATTAGTGTCTGCATAATTGCATGCCTATTCAAATGTTATTGTTTATATGAGATAAGTCAGTAAAAAGGGAGGATATAGATTAGAGTGTGTGATATACCTTTAAGAAGCTTTCCAGTGAGTCAGCACATTCATGTAAGTACTGAGCATGTGCAAGCAAGAATGCCATTTTTGAGTGAGCAGCCAGAGAGTGAGCATGCAAGTATGTAGTCAGTTAATTAGTTCAAGTTTAATGTTCCTGCCCTCTATACTGATGTATTTGCATACAATAAGCCACTTAAATGAACACCCAAGTCTCAACATCTTCTTAATACACATAAGAATAGTAACATTGGAAAGGAGGTTTTGTGCAAAAATTAAGCCTCTGATTTGGGAGAACAATGATGATTTTTTCCTGGTCCTGGAAGAGTGGATCAACTTTTTATCCTTACATATATCTTGGTGGGGGAGGAGACTATGTGAGTTTGTCAGTACTGTCTGCATGTGTTTTGTGGACTTAGAGAATGCTTATGACTTTTTATCTCATGATGCCTTAGGAAGTATTACAACAGTATGTGGTCCCTAGATTACTACTGTGTGTCATTTACTCCTTGCATTTGAGGAAGGAAATTTGGCCTGACATTCTCAGGATTAATTTGCTGTAGGACTCCACTGAGAGAGGATCTTGTCTCCCTTCCTTTTTGTGATATTCATGGACAGGATATCAAGTGACAGCTGAGGTCTGGAAAGTATCAAGTTTGGGGACATGAGGATAACATCTTCACTGTTTGCAGTTGATGCTGTCCAATTAGCCTCAGGTGACTGTGATCACCAACAAGCACTGAGTGATTCACTGCTGAGTGTGAAGCTGGTGGGATTAAAAGCAGCATCTCTAAATCACGTGTCATTGGTCTCTTTTTGGGAAAGAGTGGATTGCTATATACAGAGGAGGAAGGAGCAACTAACTAAAATGGAGGAGCTTAAATAACTTGTGGCCTAGTTCTTGAGTGAAAGTAGTAGGGATCAATGGTGGTAATACTGTAGGTGTTGTATTAGAGTGTGGTGGTGAAGTACAAGCTTACTTATAGCGCAAGGCTGTCAAGTTTACTAGTCAGTCTATATCCTCATCCTCAAGTATAGTCAAGAGCTTTGGACAGTAACCTGAAGGATAAGATATAAGTGGCAGAAAGGAGGAGCTTTCATAGGATATCTGGGTTTACTTCCCAAGAGAGAGAGAGAGAGAGAGAGAGAGAGAGAGAGAGGAACTCGCTGATCTAGAAGGATCTCAGAGTGCAACCACTACTTTTCTATGTTGGCAGAAATCAGTTAAGATAAACTGGGCACCATGTGTGAATATCCCTTTCTGCCTCTAAAGGGACTTTTACCAAAGACAGCACTTTGAGAGGAGGCCCTGAGGCAGCTCCAGAATATGTCTGGGGATATCTCTCATCTCACCTGGGATTGCCTGGGATTTCATGGGATGAGCTTGAGGCAGCTGTTGAAGTTAAGGAAGGTTGGTCTTCCCTGCTCAACTTGCTAATACTGTAATCCTCAACAAGATTACTAGTTTTCAAAATGAATAGATGGCTGTTGCAGGTCTATGACATGTAATTTGTACAGTAAACCAGTCTTCTTTGTGCAAGAGAAAAAAATGAAAATACTGTTTCTTTTTTCATTATTTGTTATTCCAGCTGCAGTTGTATTATTATTGTTACAGTTATTGTTGTGTTATCATATGAAAAAAAGGTATAAGAAATAAGATTTTCTCAGCAAACACAAAAATGCTTCAGCTAAGAAAAAAGAATCAGACAGTGCAGTAATTTACAAAACGCAGTTCAAGTTACAGTGGAATATTTTTAATAAAGCAATGGCTTTCAGTTAATACTTAAGGCTGCTTGTTTCTCAAAGAAACCTGAAGTGTTAGGCAAAAGCTTAAGTTTATTAGTTAATAAATAAATAATATGTTGTTGTAAACTGACTCTTTCTGTCTCTGTCTCTCTCTCTCTCTCTCTTATTTTAATAGTGCCATTGCTGGAGAGTCTTTTTTTAAATTTGTAACAAATGATGTTACGAAGATTCTTTTCATACCATAATAATAATGCTGCAACAACATTCAGTAGCTGTGACTGACTGACTGTGACTCAAAGCTGTATCCAACAATGGATGTGATGAATTCCCCCACAAACCTACTGATACCAAATGTTTAGTCTGTTTTTTGTCTAAACATGGCACCACAGTATTATTTTTATCAGGACCCCGTTGTTCATAAACTGGGTATTGACTCTAATTTATCTGTATGTCTTTACGGGGAAAGTCTAACTAGACAAATTTTTTTTCAGAGGAGGACCATGGAGAAAAGATCCTCTAGGAAATAACAGTAAGAATAAAAACAACAGTAAATCACACAATAATGCAATATAGTGGTTACATAAATGCAAAGTGCAGGAGAGCAATAGCAAGACAAAAACAGCAGCTGCTGCTGATGTCAGGGGCAGCCAGTGCTGATCTTAGATTCACCCACAAACATAGACTATATATCTTGGTCCATAAGGGAACAAGGGTATAACATGGCAAGGCTTGTAGAGGCCTTAGTGCCAATAGCCTAGTAACCTCCTAAGATACTATGACCAGGAAACAAACAGTAAGAAAGCAAAATATCATCGAGTTGCTAATAGTCACTAATGCACTTACAGGGTTTCTTATCTTGGCTTGAGTGCAGCTGTACCTTATATCATGTTCATGTTGATTGTGTTAAGACCTGGTTACATATAGGGTATATTCTAATGTAAGCTGCAAGAATGGAGTTCAGCAATAGTTTCCTAAAAGATTCTTTTCATACTATGATAATAATGCTGCAACAACATTCAGTAGCTGTGACTGACTGTGACTCAAAGCTGTATCCAACCAAACAAAGCAATTTAAGAGAGAAGCATCAGTGAGTATTCATCACCACCATCACCATCCATCCATAACAAAGCAAAGCAACGATTGCATTAGAATTTCTTTCTGTCTCTGTTCTACTCTTCCATCATGCTTCATCAACAGCAGCCAACGACACTTCGTCCTCCTCCTCTCCAACCCATAAATGAGTTGTTTGGACTGCCTGTTTTGTCACAACAGAAGCACTCAGTCAGTTGTAAAGATACAGAATACTACTGAGCTGAAACAGAAGCTGCTTTTTTAACCACTATCTATATAACTCCATTCTGCAAAGTACCTGAGTATTACTCATAATGCCCATCTACTGGAACACATGTAAACCTCATAGCCTAGATCCAGCACTCGCCACACTGAAATAACAAGTACAAGCTGTATAAATATAGAACAAAACTTTAATCAACATGCAGTTAATCCTTTTCGTCACACCAATAGCGTGACTTCTTCAGACAACCCTAGTTAAAATAATTACAGCTTTTAAATCGTCAAAATATCATGTGACCACAACCACCATTAAAATTCCATAAAAGTTAACTATCTGCATAATTAAGTGCCTACTATAACTAGTCTACTTAAGAATGATATAATACATCACTTAAAACCAATATATGTATAATAATAAAATATGTACTGTTTTTAAACTACATTGTCGAGATTAAATAAATAAATAATAAAATTTAATTACAAACATTCTAACTCAAACAGGACTCCCCTGTAATTATTCCATTTATATGCTTCCCCATTGTCTAGTTCGTACTTCTTAAAAAGGGGGTTTGTGAAACGACAACCATACTCAAATGTACATATATTTATCTAGAAAGGCTTTTCAATTTTAAAATACAAGCTATTGAACACTGCCTCTCTATTGTGTCTGATAAGGTAGAATAAAGAATGACAAACTTCTGAGAATGAGTACTAGCTTTTTATATATATATATATATATATATATATATATATATATATATATATATATATATATATATATATATATATATATATTTTTTTTTTTTTTAATCTTGCTGCCATCTGGGACTAGAGCCCCATCAGCATCATCAATCCTGTATCTTTGGTACTATTCTTACAAATATGCACATCCTGTGTGACTCTGAACAAGTCACTTGCCCAGACAGTACTCCTACATCACCCCTATAAAGGGACACATATTCACTGGGCCTACCCCTTTAAAAAACATATAAAATAAAATAAAATATAATATATATATAAAATATTTTTCTCTTTTTCATAAATTCATTGCATCAACAAACACATTGTACAATGAACATTAATATGTCTTTCCTAGCTTTCTGATTATTTCTAAATGTAAGAAAATTTTTACAGTAATTGTTATATGCAAAAGAAACATAATCATTAACAAAGTTATTGTTTTAATTTCATAACTGTATCTCATAATTAAAGATTGAATCCTCTGACAAGGTATCTGCAGATACTCTATACCATAAGGCTTTATAATGGAAGGAAAATGTCCATTTCTCTATCTTATTTAGTGGTTCCTTATTAGTGTCACTCGCCAAGACCATCAATGCCAATACATCCCATAATGCAAGATAATATAAATGCAGACAATAATAATCTGAATATTTTAATTAAGCCTAGAAAGAACTTCTTAACAGAAGAGCTCTGTGTGCCCAATAGCATAATAGTATCATATTTCTCAGAAACAACTATTGGGCAGATGCTTTCCTAAAATCACAACAGACTGCCCATTAGGGCCCGTTTAGTCTGTGAATTCTCAGCCCATGGACTAATGCAGCCAGTGAACATTCTTATTGTAGCCTAAAATGTTTTGTACACTTATTTAATTACATAAGAAATAAAGAAACAAAGCCCAGTTTGCAATCTAAACTGCATTGACAAATACTTGTTTATGCAGCTCAAAGTACTATCTGCAACTTGTTGCAATGCTACAATTTCAGAAAGGCTATTTTTAATGTTTTTATTAATGGTTTTCTGCTTTTGATAGGCATCTTTACTCCCCCATCCCCAAACCTGAATGTTTGTTCCTAGTGCGCCTGAAAGATAGGTGGGTACCTGAGAGGTTTATACTTTATAGTATTTGTAACTGCTGTGTACATTTAGTTTACACAAAGTTAGCTACAGTCCAGGAGAGTTACAAAAATAATTTACAGGCACAAAACATATAGGCAAAGTAAAATTAAATATATGAATGCACAGTTTAGATAAAACATTTATTTCATCAATGTAATACATATCACCATACCTCATATTTATGTTTGTTCCTCATAAAATGTGTGCTTTTCTGGAAAATCATTGAGGATATGTCACAAAATGTCAGAGATTTGAATTTCAGATTTCATATCCTTCAGAAATGCATACTAATGACACACATGTTATTGTATCAACTTTCTAAGTCCATAAGAGCAATACTTAAAAACTGTTCCTGATTTTGGGCCTTTGTCCCTCCATTATTTTTGGCCTTATCCAGAATTCATGCTCTAAGAGGTTGAGCGGTATGTATCTCACTGTGGGTTTTCATTGACTTTGCACAGATCCTGATTAAGGGTAATATGCTGATAGCTCTAAGGTGCTTAATCCAAAATAAAACTTGCCATTTTCATTGTCTGCTTCTCCTGAGCCTCTGACATTTTTCCTAATTAATGAGCTATGGTTGCAGAACGTATGTCACCAATTTATTCTTTTTAGTTATCAGATCCTATTCCTGTCACTGCCCGGACCCCTAACAATACACATTACCTTACCAAAACTCCTTTCTCTAACAGATGCACTACACACACACACACACACACACACACACACACACACACACACACACACACACACACACACACACACACACACACACACACACAGCAAGATGTGTAGACACACACCCTACACATATGGCAACAAACACATAAAGCAATAAAGCTATCACCAAACCAAGCCCTTTCTCTAACTCCATCCCAGAAATACCCACACCCCCTTAACCAGTAGCATAGCTAGGGTGGGATGAGAGGGGTAGCTGTCCCTGATGCAAAGTGTTGGGGGGTGCGATCAGCCGATCCGGATCTTTTTTTAATGCTTGCAATTGCAGTCAGACCTGAGCACTATAGGGCTCCATGTGTGGACTAAATTGTAGCAACTGTTTACTGAATTTGTAGCAAGCATTTTGCTACAGTTTTTTTTAACTACAGTATGAGCACTGTAGCACTCCATGCAGGCAAGGTATAAACTGTAACAACTGTTTGCTACATTTGTTTTTTTAGCAATAGCTTTATTCAGACAGGGTATCTTGAAGGAGGGTTGGTGGCAGGGACACAGAAACAGGACCTGAATGGCTGGAGCTGGGGGGGAGGTTATGCTAGGTATCTGGCCACATGGTTGGTGTGCCTGTAGAAGGACCATCTGTTGTTTTTTAGTTCTTGTATATAACAGTTGGGGAGAGGGCATAGATCTACTTGCAATAAGCTGATCACTTATCAATCAGCTTATTACAGTGAATGATGTTTTTTTTACTCATCACTTGAGAAGCTGTGGGGGATAGGGCACTGGTTCATAGTACCATCCTAGTGAGCTGGTTACCAGCTACACTTCTGCCCTTAACAAATATGAACCCAGACAAAACACCCAATCACCTTCCTTAGCCCTAACTCTAACCATAACCTGCAAACACTAGTATACACACTCCTACACCAAATGCCAAAACTTTTGGTATATCAGAAAGCTTTGGCATTAGTCATCATCATCATCATCATCATCAATCCCTTCTTACCATTTTTCTACATGGGGTCAGGGTGTCATGTTAACTGTCGCCATCTCTCTCTCTCGATTCAATGCCACACTCCTGCCTTCTTCGACACTCATGCTTGACTGTCACAGATCTTCTTTCACAGAATCCATCCATCTCTTTGATGGATATCTTCATTTCCTTTTACCTTCTTTCTGTCTGTTCCAAATCTTCTTTACCAGATTGTCTTCTGCTTTTCTGTACATGTCCAAACCACCATAATCTGTTCACTTTGATATTTTCTGCAATTGGAGCTACAGTGGATATAAAAAGTTTACACACCCCTGTTAAAATGCTAGGTTTTTGTGATAAAAAAATGAGACCACAATAAATCATTGCAAAACTTTTCCCAACTTTAATGTGACCTATAACCTGTACAATTCAATTGAAAAACAAACAAATTTGTTAGGGGAAAAAATATAAAAAATAAAAAAAACGTACAATAAGCTGGTTGCATAAGTGTGCACATCCTTAAACTAATACTCTGTTGAAGCACCTTTTGATTTAATTACACCATTCAGTCTTCTTGGGTAGGAGTCTATCAGCATGGCAGATCTTGACTTGGCAAGATTTGCCCACTTTTCCTTGCAAAAGTGCTCCAAATCTGTCAGATTGTGAGGGCATCTCTTGTGCACAGCCCTCTTCATGTCACCCCACAGATTTTCTATTAGATTTAGGTCTGGGTTCTGGCTGGGCCATTCCAAAACTTTAATTTTCTTCTGGTGAAGCAATTCTTTTGTTGATTTGGATGTATTCTTGGGGTCATTGTCATGATGAAAGGTGAAATTCCTTTTCATCTTCAGCTTTCTAGCAGACGCCTGAAGGTTTTTGGCCAAAAGTGACTGGCATTTGGAACTCTTCATAATTCCCTCCACCTTGACTAAAGCCCCAGTTCCAGCTGAAGAAAAGCAACCCCAAAGCATGATACTGGCACCACCATGCTTCACTGTGGGGATGGTGTTCTTTTGCTGATGCAAAGTGTTGTTTTTGCGCCAAACTTACCTTTTGGAATTGTGGACAAAAAGTGCAACCTTGGACTCATCAGACCATAACACATTTTCCCACATGTTTTTGGGAGACTTCATGTATTTTATTGCAAATTTTAGCCTGGCCTGGATGTTTTTCTGTGTAAGAAAAGTCTTGCATCCCTACCTCATAGTCCAGACATATGGAGAATACAAGAGATTTTTGTCACATGCAGCACACAACCAGTACTTGCCAGAAATTCCTGCAGCTCCTTCAGTGTTGCTGTAGGTCTCTTGGCAGCCTCCCTGACCAGTTTATCTTGTCTTTTCATCAATTTTGGAGGGACGTCCAGTTCTTTGCAATGTCACTGCTGTCCCATATTTTGTCCACTTTGTGTTAATTTTTTTGTAGCCTTCTCCTAACTGATACCTTTCAACAATGAGATCCCTTTGATGCTTTGTAAGTTCTCTGCAAACCATAGCTTTTGCTGTAGCAGGCAACTGAGTAAATGTCAGGAAAATCCTACTAGGACAGTAGAACTTTGTTTGGGGTTAATCAAAGTCTCTTTAATTGATGGTAGGTGTGTACCCAAGAAGACTGAATGATGTAATTAAATCAAAAGGTGCTTCAACAAAGTACTAGCTTAAGGGTGTGCACACACAACAAAGTATTACTTTAAGGGTGTGCACACTTATGCAACCAGTGTATTGTGCGTTTTTTATTTTTTATATTTTTCCCATAACAGATTTGTTTTTCAGTTGAATTGTACAGGTTATAGGTCACATTAAAGGTGGGAAAAGTTTTGAAATGATTTGCTGTGTTCTAATTTTTTTATATCACAAGTGTGCATCCTGCCACCCTTCTCAGGCACTTCATTTCCACCTCCTTTAGCTTCTTCAACTGTTCTGCCTTTACTGTCCAGGTTTCTGTACCATACAGTAGTACTGGTCATACCACTGTCTTGTACACTTTACTTTTTAGCTTCTTTGGCATTCTTCTGTTATAGGCTACACTTCCGACTCTATGCCAGTTGGCTGCAGCCCTTCTAATTCTAGCTTTGACCTCTTCATTCACACTTCCCTTATCCTCAACCACCCCTCCCAGATTAAAACACAAAAGGAAGACCACTCGCTCAGCCCACGACACCAATGCAAATCGGAAATTATTTAGAAAGAGGTAAATGTCATTTAAAATTCTCCTTCTTAAGGCTGTTGCCCAAAAATGACATAAAACCAGCAGATGAATGTTCGAAACTGGAACGAAACTTCTTTATTCAACATAAAGTAAATCCAAGCGCTTTCGCCTGAGAGTCTCAGGCTTTTTCAAGGATACTTGAAAGCTGTTTATCTGTTCCACTATCTTCCCTTCTATCTCAATTCTTGACTTCTTCTGATTTCCCCAGTTTGCTGCCATTACCACTGTCTTATCTGTGCTTAGTTTCACCCCATGTGCCTTTAATTTTGCATTCCATTCCCCCTATCCTTTGCTGAAGTTCTTGCTCAGTCTGCCTATAATGCCAAATCATCTGTAGAGAGCAACCTCCAGCCTGTTTGCTAATGTAATCCATCACCAGTCTGATCAACAGTGGACTCAGAGCTGAACTCTAGTGCACACCCACTCCCACTGGGAACCCCCTCCGTGAGGCCGAACATTGTTCGTACTTGAGTCATTGGGTCCTTGTACATGGCCTGCAATAATTCTACCAATGTTTCTGGGACTTTGAACCACCGCAGTACTGCCCAGACCAGCTTTCTTAGGACCTTGTCATATGCTTTCTCCAAGTCTAGGAATGCCCAGTTGGACTGCTACTTCATCTCTAGCTTCTTCTCAACTATCTGTCTCACTGCAAACTTTGGGTCAGTTGTAGTGTATCATGATCTGAATCCGAACTGCTCATCTCCCATCTTACTTTCTATACTTTGTGTATCCATTTATCAATCGCTCTCTCCAGAACTTTCATGTAAAGTGATAGGAGTTTGATGCCTCTGTACTGCCCACAGTTGTGGATGTCCCCTTTGCTGTTGTACACTGGCATGAGTATGCTTATTCTCCAGTCATCTGGGATATGCCATACTCAACACAATACTACGAGTACCCTCAGGAGTCATTTTCCCCTAACCCACCCAGGATCTTTATCATACCTGTCCTGCTGTGACCTTCATCTGAGCCTGTTCCTTTCCCTGACTTCATTTTCCTTAATGCTATCCTTACTAATTCTAGGATGGGCTCCTCTTCTTCTCTCATCATAGACTGTTTCTGAGGCAGTACAGCTACTGTGGGGTTTTCTTCATTCAGAAGCTGCTGGAAATACTCATTCCATCTGCCTTTGATGTCCTCTGGGCTGATGAGCAGGTTGTTGCTGCCATCCCTTATAAAGGGTGTCTGACTGTCTTCTTTATCTTTGCCTTGCAACCTGATACCATTTCTTTGTGCCACCTACTGAGTCACTTTCCAGAAGCTGGTAGAGTGCCTTTGATGCCCTGTTCTTCGCTTTTGCAACTCCTTACTTAGCTTCTTTGTTAGCCAACCAGTATTCTTTCTTAGCCTGGTTGGTCTTTTCTAACTCCCACTTTTTCCTGCACTCCTTCTTTCTTTTGATGACTTCCTAGATTTTTGCATTCTGCCACCAGCTTTCCTTATGTACCTTACTTCCTTATCTGGCTCAGCCACATATCTGTTCTGTAGTCATATATGCTGTTTTTTGGCACTGCCATTCTTCAACTCCACCTATTTTCTCCATTTCTTGGGGTGCTAGAACTCTGGTTAGTTTCTTGAACTGTTGCGCTTTTTCTACAGTCAACTTCCAGGTCTTCAGCCTGGTCTCTGTTGACCTTAAATCCTTCTCTGAGCACTGCTTGCAGATGATTGTGGCAACCAGTGGTTTATGCTGTGGGTCAACTGATTCACTGGGATTAACTTTGCAATCATTGATTTGACCCTAGTGCCCTTTCCTTATTAGGAGAAAGTCTACCTGAGTTGCATGTTGGCCACTATTGTATGTGATCTTGTGACTGTCTCTCTGAACCATGTGTTGGCTACTATCAAGCCATTTGCCAGACAGAAGTCTAGAATGGCCTCTCTTTCTTTATTCATGTTGCCCCACCCATATGGGGCCAGATAGTCCTCATATCCTGTTCTGTCTGTCCCAATATGTGCATTCAAGTCGCCCACTATCACCACCAATTCCTGTTGTCCTGCTTTATCTAGTATGTCCTGCAACTGCTGTCTGAATGCACTCTTTTCCTCACTATCATTACACTGGTGTCTGATTGCCATGAGTCTGTCACTAATTCTGATGAGTTCCCTCACTACCTTCTGAAGCCTCTCTCTCTCACCACAATTCCCACACCATTTCTAGACTGTGCCACTCCTGAGTTGTAGACTCGGGATTTCAAGCCAAGTATCTTCACTGCACTGCTCTTCCATCTTGGATCTTGGATACATAGGATGTCCAGCCTCCTCCGTATCATCATGTCATCCACTTTCTAGTTGTGTCATGTCAGTGAACCTACATTGTGTAGCAATTCACAGTTCATGTTGGCTGGTTGATTGGTTTTACATCCAGCTTTCACTCAACAGGGCTATCCCAGGTAACCCAGGCAGGCCAGTAGTTTATTGACCCAGGGTTGCTGGGTCTTTATGGTGGCCACACACTCTGGCCAATAGGGGCACATACACCCCTCCCACCATTAGCATGGGTCCCTGGCATAGGTCAGAGTAGACCAGATTCTCCACCCACTTAACACCAATAACAGTAACTATCCATGCCAATTTTGGTGTCATCATGACTGAATCACCTAGAGTATTTTACATCGTCAAGTGGCTAGCCCTGCCACAGCACTCAGTCTGTGATCCCTTGAGGATACTGCACACCACAGTAGATGCCCAAATGGGTTGGTCTGTACAATTCTTCCCCCTATAGGGCACCATGTAGAGTCTGTGCTGCTGCCCACAGCTCCATTCATTGACACGTCTCAGATGGAATCACAGCATATTTTTTGGAGGTGGAAAGAAACCCACAGAGACACAGGGAGAACATACAAACTTCAAACAGGCATTGGTTGAGTGTCAGGATCGAACCTTGTACCTTGTGCATGGGAGGCAAAGACCTTAACCATTATGCCAACTGGACATTTGGCATTAGTATTAGCATGAAATCCCATTTACCTTCACAAAGCCACAGACCACCCAACAGAGGAACACTCAGTGCTCCCAGATTTGACATTTCTGGCATTCAAACATAAGTATTTTCATAAAAAAAAAAGGAAAGACAGCAGTAAACTTTGTTGATTACAGATATGTTTGGCAGAATTTACTGCAACTATATATTCATATCAGACAAAATATGAGTTTCAAAAAGGAATTTTTTAATGGTCAAATACTACACTATTCAATTTACTATGAACTTATGAATATTATAAAACAGTCTAAATCCGAATGATTTTCATATAACAGAACATAGAAGCACATGATAGCAGTTGTTTTTATAGAGTTTGTGTGGACTGTTAAAGCAACCATAGAATCAATAATATTAAAGAGGAAGGTGCATTGTGTCTCCATTGCATATAGATAAGAGGGTAGGAGTTAAGCACCCCACACTGGATCACAGGATCATAGGAGATTACTAGACTATCAACCCAGAGGTCATTTTAAGCCTAGATGTTTCAACCCAATGTAATACCATAGAGGTACTAGTCAATACCCAAGATTGCATATAGTGATGGCTGCCCATGACCAGGAGGGTTGTGGGCGTTATTCCCGGTAAGAATTTATGGTGCTCCATTCACTCATCCAGATTCCTCTTGAACAGTGTCATAGAGGTGCGTGGTTTCACATGAATTGGTAGCCTGTTCCAAAGACATGGCAACTACAGGGAGATAAAGCTGTCCCTCCAGCATGTCCTATTTAAGTCGCAGGCGATATTTAAGTCCCTGGAACAGGTAGCCCTAGACCCATTTGATTTACAGGTATATAGTAAGTTCATTAGGTATGGGTCTTGCTCTGTAGGCCAGGCATAAGTCTCCCCTTAGAAGTCTATACAATGCGGAGTATAGTGACAGGGATTTTAGTTGGTCCATGTAAGGCACATGCTAGAGGCCTTTGATCTTCTTTGTTACAAACCTCTGAGGTCTCTCTATTTGCTGTAGGTGCTTAGTATAGTACATACCAAATGGGGTGTAATACTCAATTATGGGCCAGATAAGTGCCGGGTATAGGGGTTATAACTTCTTTTGCTCTCATGGGGATGCCTTTACTAATTAAGTGAGCTACGTGGAAAGCTTTCCTTACAATGGTAGACACATGGTGATCAAAGTTAAGATCAGGGTCAACCTGTGATCCCAGGTCCCTTACCACTTCATAGGTACTTAAGGTATTGTTATTGATTTGATAGTGTGAAGGGACATTGTTTATGCTGAAGGGAATGATGATGCATTTCTTTGCATTCAGTTTGAGACCGTGACTAATACACCAGTCTTTGGTCAGTGTGAGACTATCCTGGAGTATACTGACATCATTTGGGGATTCAGTGATTGCACCTAGTTTGCAGTCAACTGCAAATTTGGTCAGCCACAACCCTTTAGTTTTGACCTGAACTTCTGAGGAGTATATACCAAACACTAGGGGGCCCAGACCTGACCCCCTGTGGCACCCCACTGATGGCAGGTCTGCTGCTTGATGTGGAATCACCCACTTTGAAAGTCTGTGAGAAAGTTGACAACCCATCTTACAATAAAGGGGTTTACATTCAGTTTGCTAAGTTTATCAGTAATGCCTGAATGTGGGATTGTGTTGAAAGCCTTTGCCAAGTCGAGGTATACTATATGCACAGATTTGCCCTCATCAATGGCTTTGGTCACACTTTCAAAGAAATCCACCAGATTTAACAAACAGGATCTGCTGTTCACAAAGCCAAACTGGGTAGGATCCCAGGGTTTGAAGGTCACCTATGTCTTTATTTATGAGGTCCATAATGATACGTTCCATGGCCTTACAGAAGAGGCTGGCCCGGCTTATGGGTCTGTAATTCTCCGGGTCTGTTGCTAGGCCACCTTTGTGGAGGGAAATAACTGTATCTGTTCTGCATTCTGCAGGAACAAAGCCTGTGGCTAGGCTATAATTGAAAAGGTATGTAGTGGTGATGCTAGTTCATGTTTTAACCTGTTTAGAAGACAGCCTAGAATGTCATCTGGTCCCATAGAGGCTGTATTTTTTGCCTTGGACAGGGCTTTGAGGACCTGCTCTTCAGATATGTAAGGTGGGGGGAGTTTGTGGGAGGGTTTGTTGTAAGTTAGTTGGGGATAAGGGAGTGAAATATTCACCAAACCTATAGACTAGCAGGTTCACTATCTCTGTAGGGTCAGTGTGAGTGATGCCATTGGCCACCAGTTGTGCACATACTTGGGTCCTACCATTTAGGTTATCTACATAGCTATAAAAGGCCTTATGGTTATCATTGGCAGCACTTGCTAGGTTTCTCTCAAAGGAGCTCTTAGAGGATTTGACAAGTTGTCTTAATTGCCTGTTAAGCTGAGGAGGGTGCTTTTCCATTGCTGGGTCTGTGTCTTTGTTTTCTTGGACAGCAACTTTTTATATTTATTGTAGAGTTTGTTGATGCTGGAAGTCTACCATGGCAGCTTGTTTTACTTGGGGCTCTGGGGTTGATTCTATCTGGTACAGCCGAGTTTATACACTTATACAAAATAATTGTAAAGGGTTTTATTTTATTTATTTATTTACAGTTTGTTTACCAGGATAGTCCATTGGGCCGAGAAGAGCCCATTTTCAATGGAGTCCTGGGGAGAAGCTCCGTAAGACGTTATGCAGTCTAAACAAATCCTTAACAAATGAGTAATACAGTATTAAAATGCAGTTTACATAAGAAATTTAAAAGAAAATTTAACAAAACATTAGTAAATATTTACAAATAACTTTGTTTGTACAAGACTTTAGTGTAAGCTTTGGTGTAGTTACCACTTTCAGCTTGGGGTGGGCTTGGAATGCATTTATACCTTTACCTAGGAGGGTATAGTTTGCCTTGGTGAAGTATTTTAGTCTGATTTCACCCTTTGTGAGTTCTGGTGTTAGTGTCAGTCTGAAGGTGACTGATTTGTGCTCAGTTTTAACTAATAAGGGTCTAACAGTTGCAGCAGTGCACCTGTTGGACATGTTGGTGAAGACCAGATCTAGAATGTTTGTTCTTCTTGTCAGGGTATGGACAATTTGCTCCAGGCCATTTGAATTCACAAAGTCAAGGAACTTTTGTGCTAGCGAGTTTGGGCTAGAGTAGGTTTCCCATTTGATGGTGGGATAATTGAAATTCTCCATAACCAATGTGTTCAGTAAAATTTGGATTGTTTTCAGTTTGGTTAAGTAGGCTTAGTGGGTGTTGTGACCCCTGGAGGGAGATCTATAACTGGCTAGGACTTGAATGGGGATCTTACCCACCATAACCTGGGCCTGGAGTAACTGCATGGAGTTGTCCAGTCCAACTAGACGTGAGGTGAATTTATCTGTAATATAGATTGAAACACCACCTCCTTTGGTTCTCACACTTCATTTTGCACTCTAAAGGTGTGAAAGACATTGTAGCCTTGCAGGGCCAGGGTACTCTATGAGGCCTTAAACCAGGTTTATGTGACTGCACAGACATCTACATCTTATAGTGATAGAAGTGCTTCCAGGGAGTGCAGTTTTTGATTTACACTCCTAGTATTTAGCAGCATGACCCTTATTTTGTTCTGATTGGTTAATTTCATGTTGGTAATGTTGTTTTTGAGACCTTCCCTAAAAAGGCACTATGAAGGAGGAAAGAGCCTTTGCCAGCAGCCTAAAGTCTAGGGATGCCAGGTGGAAACCGTCTTTGTCAAAGCAACAAGGTTTGTTGACCATGGCTTCCCAGGCAGACAGGAACTAGAGCCCCTTGGAATGAATCCAAAAACTAATCCAATTATTGAAATCAATAATTTTTTTATACTGTGGCATTACTCTTTATAAGGGTAGCATGCTGCTAAAAGCTAGGGAAATACCTGCATGGGATGCATACTCAGAGAGCTCAACCATGTCTCTCTTCATATAGCCCAGTGAGGTACATCTCAGGTTATTCACATCAACATGAACTATGACAGAGTCATAACGGTACTTGCTGCTGAGAGACCTGAGTGCATGCATGATTTGGTGAATCCTGGCACTGGACAGGCAGCTGACTGTGACTTTCTCCTTGTGCATCCTGGTGAGTGGGACATCTGTGTGTCTTACTATTGAATCTCAGATGACAAGAAAACTTGTTTTCTTAATGTTACGCCTTATGGGCTTGGTGGGTGAGACACTGGTGTTGCTATGTGTCATGGGTGCTGTGGAAACTGTGTTAGCTGTAGCAGACTTGTGTTTTGGAGGTCTCTGGTGTTTTGGTAAGTTTTTCAAGAGAATATCCGTGTATGTGGATTTCGTGTTTGATGTGTACTATGTGTATGAGTAGTGTACTATGTGAATATGTAGTGGTGGGTGAGTTGACAACCTTCTCTGTTTTACTGTTTTGAGTGAGAGAGAGCATGGATTCTAGATTCTTGATGTAAATGCATCTCTTGCACTCTGTACTAGACTATGTTATTAGCAGGGGGTTGTCTGTGTACATAAGGCAATTGCTACATTGCCTCAAGAGACCCATGTCAATGAGGTTTTTAGGGGAAATAAGTGTAGTCCAACTGTCCATAATGTTAGGTTGAAGACTGTTGTCACTAGGGGTGGCTTTTCAGAAACGGTCACAGAAGAGCTTGGCAAATGGATATTTCTGCCGGGGTTTTAAGGGAAAATTTGTTGAATTTAACTGTCCGGCTTTGGAACACAATTGCTCAGTAGTGTACAGTGTTGTGTGGTGTGCAAACAAGCAGAAATCTGCTCAGATGCAGGTCCTAAATACCAGAAGCTACAATTTGGAAAAAAAAACTCTAACAAAATTCAAAAGGACCAACAAGGATGCTTATTCCAAGCCCTAGACTAGCCTCCCTTTACCAGTCAGGTACCAATCAAATATAATTTTCTCACAAAAGTGCAGATAGGCCTCTTCCAATCCAAGACGGCCTGGAAAACATGATCAGAACAAACAAACCACTACAAACAGTTCCAGAAGCAGCAGGCCTACTACAGCTACTAGCTACCCTAGTTTCAGCAGGAAATGCTCAAGAGTATTTAACACAGCAGGAAATAGCAGTGAGACACTGAAAAATGTTTTATACAGCAGAAAATCAGCCAGGAGGCTCTAAAGAATGATTTATGCAGTTAACAGATCAGTTAATTAAGTACTGCTTGGTGGGAAAACCAGAGCAGGCAGAACAGATAGTTTTAAAACAGTGAAACATACTAGTAAATAGTTAAACAGCAGAAACAACATGAACAGTGAAAACAGCAATAAAATTTGATTTTACAGGTACAATGTAGCAGGCAATTATAGTATAACATTGTAGTTTAGTGCACAGTAAATACATACATTATAAAAGAAGGCAGCAGGCAATAAAAAAAGTGTAGTAAATAATATAAATAAGCAAAAAAAAAAAAAAACAAAAAACAAAAACAAAAAAACAGCAACTTATGTTTTTTGGAAGCTCTGAAGCCTCTAGCCATCTGCTATGCCAGCTCAGAGTTGTGGCTTGTAGACTACCACAGTTCAACTCGGTACAAACAAGCATTTTTAATCATTCAGATTTTTATTTGTTCAACTTCCATTTCAGACAGCTGTGTTCACTGTAATGATACTCAATCTCATTTTAAGTTATCCATGCTTCTTTTCATAAGATTTTGCTAAAATAGACATAAGCTCACAGACAAATATATTGCAAAAGCAAGTCCACTGTTTATATATATATATGTATATATATATATATATATATATATATATATATATATATATATATATATATATATCTATAATGTATTATTGTCTGTGCCATTCAAAAACTTATAAACAAAAGACTTTTCATAAGCCTTCCTTCTGTAATAGATTCTTCAATAACTGTTGTGTGAACAAATTATTAGCAGCAAGTGGTTTATGCGAGTTAAGAAAATTAGGAGAAATCTCAGTACTTGGCATTTTCATCAGAACTTTGCGCATTAACTTCCAAATTGTCATGTTTATCCACTTCCAAGGTAGTATTGGCACCACTACTTTTCTGCATGACTTTCACTACCTTGTAAAGTGCCTATAAGGCTACATAAAATTAATTTCAGAGAGACTGCAATGTAGGTAATAGCAGTCAAATTACCTCAGAATTCTTTAGAATGATGGTCCTGTGAATTAATTTGACTGGTTTTATAGCTCACAAAATCTATCATTAGCTACAGGGTACTGCAATGGGGGTAGTGTTTGCCCCCATGTATGCTAATATTGTGATGGCAAAGTTTGAAATAGAAAGTATATATGTACATCCATTTTATAAGAATCAAGTAATTCATTATTACAGGTTTATTTTTTGACCTAATATTTCTATGTAAAGGAAATAAAGATGAGGCGTATTATATTACAGAGGACCTACATAATAACACATTTGGCTTTAAATCTGATGGCGTACAAATGGATTAAAAGGTCACGTTTCTAGATATTGACATTGATGGCTTGGAATCTACAGAGCATAGAAAATTTGGTCAAAATAATGCCCTTTTATATGGCACAAGTTGCCATCCCACTCAGATGACACTTTTGAGGCTGAAATAGTGAAAACAGAAAATATGTTTATAAGGAGGGGGTATAACAGTTTTATAGTGGAAGAATTTAAGAATAAGGTTAGAGAAAATAGATATGGTATAATGAGAAGATATAATGGAGTCATAAAAGAAGGAGAAGCAAACAGAAATAGAAATAAAAACAATGAGGCAAGAACATTGAGAGAAAATAAAAATAAGATAGAAAATTCTACAGGGGGAGATAGAGAAGTCTATTTTGTCACAACTTTTAACGTATTGACCGAAGCCATAGTTAGGAAAGTTAAAAAATACTGGAATGACAAAGATTTGAGAGCTTCTTCTGCGTGAAGACATGCGTGAATGGGCGTACCTTTG
Source organism: Protopterus annectens (assembly GCF_019279795.1). Lineage (NCBI taxonomy): Eukaryota > Metazoa > Chordata > Ceratodontiformes > Protopteridae > Protopterus > Protopterus annectens. The sequence continues at coordinate 1,560,025,527 of NC_056737.1, forward strand.
TTGAAGGTTGTGCATCAGGGCTGGTAACTCGGCATGTAAAAATCAACTACCAATCATTAGCGGACCGGAGTTCCGCTGTGGCGACCCCTAGCCGGGAAAAGCCAAAAGACACAAAAAATAAGTAATCAGATAAACATTTCTTATAGAAGAAATAGAAATTTGGGTGATAAGGTGGTACATAATCGTTTCATACCACCTGTAACCTCTATAAACCTTAGAGTAAAGGATAGAAAAATAGGTACTATGCCTTGTAGTAAGTACTCTGAGTGTAGGCATGTTGTGACATTTTTTCCAAAAATTAATGGGATAAGATTTACCCCTTTGGATTTCTATATATGTGGTACTGAAGAAGTAATTTATGCCTGTGTAGTTGCAACTTATACTATATAGGGGAAACTGGTAGAGACTTTAAAATGCATATGCAAGTACATACAAGGGATATAAAGAATCAGAAAATAGATAGTCCATTGGGACAACATTTTATTAGAGCACACAATGCTAAACCAGATTGTTTACAAGTATGTATCTTGGACAAAGTAAAGGTTTCTGTAGGGGAATTTTCATGTATTAAAGAAAAATTGTTGAAAAAAGAAACTCTTTTTATTCTAAAATACAATACTTTGGAACCTCATGGGTTAAATAAGGAAGTGAACTGGAAATGTGTTATTTAGTGTTTAATTAATTACTTGATTGATTAATTGTTTGATTGTATTGAATTTTATATGTATATATACTGTTGGAAGTTTGTATGAATTTATACTGATTGAAGGCTTGGTGCCGAAGCGCTAAGTTGGAATTAAATTGCTGTGCCTGCTGCTCTGAGTCCTGTGTCAGTGGTTCTTCTGTTGTGGTATTTATTATTTTCCTTTAGCCCTGTTTCATGCCTATCCAGATGAGCCAGCATTAGGTCTAACAAATTAATTTCAACGTCAGGGCTTCAATCTCATTTTAAGTTATCCATGCTTCTCTTCATAAGATTTTGCTAAAATAGACATAAGCTCACAGACAAATCTATTGCAAAAGCAAGTCCACTGTTTATATACATATGTATTATGGTCTGTGCCATTCAAAAACTTATAAACAAAAGACTTTTAATAAGCCTTCCTTCTGTAATAGATTATTCAATAACTGTTGTGTGAACAAATTATTAGCAGCAAATGGTTTATGCGATTTAAGAAAATTAGGAGAAATCTCAATACTTGCCATATTAATATTTCCAGCAGAGCTTTGCGCATTAACTTCCAAATTGTCATGTTTATCCACTTCTAATGCAGTATTGGCACCACTACTTTTCTGCATGACTTTCACTGCCTTGTAAAGTGCCTGTAAGGCTACATAAAATTAATTTGAAAGAGACTGCAAGGTAGGTAATACAAGTCAAATTACCTCACAATTCTTTAAAATTATAGTGGTCCTGTGAATTCATTTGACTGGTTTTATAGCTCACAAAAAAACAAACAACTTGTTTAAAAGCAGAAATCCAGTGATGGGTGACCAAAACATTGTCTATCAGTAGTTACTCTGAGGAAATCATACAGGAATGCAAAAGTGGTTGGCTTTCAATAAAAAGTGCTACAGTGGACTCAGCATGTATTTTTTTTTATCTGGATATCTCAGAAGCTTGTCTAGAGTGACACTATTAGATTTCAGTTGGGAGATATTGCAAAAAGACAGTACTCTTTTTCAGTAAAGAAACCATAAATATGTATTACACCAATGCTTGTTGTTTGTCAAATAAATCTCAATGTGAGAAAGATTATTCAATCTTGGTGATTACAGAATATTGGCAGTGTGCAGGAGTTGCCATTCCCAGATTCCAAAATGTGAATGTTTAAGAGATCATGGACATGGGGGGTTGTAATATTTGTACACAACTCACATTAAGCCAGACTACTGTCAATCAATAAGAGTCAGAAACAGAATGGGGGGGGGGTATAACAACTTGAGACTGATAGCTTGTTATAAAATTCCTAAACTGTCCTACCTCACGCAGTCTGAATTTGTTGAAGGTACCTAAAGTAGATATGGAGAACGTGATTATTCAGGGTGACTTTAACTTCCCACATATTGACTGGTCATCTGGTGCATATACTACAGTTGCTGGAGGTGAATTTATGAATGTAATGTGTATCAAGAGTTTTGGGCAGCTGACTGATTCTCCAAGACTGGAGAACATTTTAAATTTGTAGCTAATCTAATACTCCCAATACAATGTATAACATCTCTTAGGTCACATGGCCTTTCATTTATCAGTAGGGCATAATATGGTTAAATCAAAGCCATCTGTTGCTAGATATAATGGTGCTAAAATGTCTACTCATGATTTAATTTTCAACATGGACAAGAATGACTAGATTTCACTTTCCAGAGAAAACCTCACTAATTAGTAGGAAATGTTTGAGAAATGTTGCCTTCAGTTTGTACATAACTGTAAAACAGAAGGCATTCAAGTATATAAACCTGTTTACCCACAAGGTGGAAAAGATCCCTTATTCATCCATGTAGGGCAAATGGAAGGAAGTTTCATTTATAAGAAACATAAAACAGGTTCATCTTAAAAAAAAACTCATAATGAGGCCAGTTAAGGACAGCTAAAGCCAAATATTAAGACAAGTTGTCTGATATGGGTAACAACAAACCATTCTATTGTTATGTGAACAACAGTAAACAAACAAAACCTAACCATGTATGGCCTGCTGTTCATAATAGAAGGATGCTTTTTGAGGACAAAGAATTAGCCAATACTTTTAATAGGCATTTTCCTAGTGTTGGTAACCATGTTTGTCCTTCTGTAGTGATTTGCATTTCAAACAATATGACCCATCCCTCTAGCAATATCACAACAGATATAGTGTCTGCATCAATACATAAAATTAAGAATGATTGTAGCCCTGGTCCTGATAATATTCTTAGTTTTTTTTTTGTTTTTTTTAAAAGACTGCTGAATATATTTGCAGTTTATTGACATGGCTGTTTAATCATGTCATTGGTGTGATTTGTCCCATATATCTGGAGGTCTTTTAATGTAGTTTTAATTCATAAAGAAGGAACAGTTGATAAGATTAATAATTACAGACTCACTGGCCTCCCTTTACTTGTGGGGAATGCTTTGAAAGATGCCTTCTATCCTTATTAGCAATAAATGGCAAAATTGGTAATTCAATTGATCTCTGTCAACTCAGTTTCTCAAAAAAAACATGTTTGCTACCTTGATAGACTTATATGAACTAATTAGTAAAGTCATTGATCTTGGTATTAGTGTGGGAGTAGTTTAATTTAAGCTACATAGACATGCAAAGACATGTGTCTGGAGTGTCTCTCCCCAGGCCTCTGCTGAAAATTGGATTTGTTCCAAGTCGGACTTTCCTGGTTAACAAATGCTAAATAAAAATAAAATAAAAAGATAAATAATCTGTTTAAAGCATTTGAGTGCATTTTATGTGACTGTTGATCCCATAAAAATGTCAGAAATTCCATTATTGTGAACTGGGTTTCAGACTGGGTTGCTGGCAGGCAACAAAGAATTAAAGCAAATAACTCTCAGAATGGCCATCTATCAACACTGTTGTACCTCAAGGTTCTGTTCTGAGTCCATTATTATTTAACATGGCATTTTTCTTATTCTTTAGACTAAAACATGCTGGTTGGCTAAATATGCCAATGATCTTAAAATAGGTGCCCCACTTATGAATCAGGAGGATTTTAATAAATTCAATAAATATCTCCCAAAATATACCACTGAGTGAGGGACCATGGGATGAAAGTCCACATTGGAAAAATGTGGGGTTATGTACTTTGGCAGACCTCAACTCATCTCAGATTTAAAATAAGGTGATTCTAATCTTGCCTTGGTTTCAGAATACAATGGTCCAGTTATTGTATCTGACATATTTTCATTAAAAAATCATGCACAGATTACTAAAATTAAGTTTTGTACACATATTAAGAAATATCGCTAACCTTTTTAAAACCACACTAGTTAAACTATTTGCTGCTTATGTTAGACCAGTAATAACTTTATCTCGTGCCTGTAATAAAACTGATTTATTATTACTGGAAAGTAATCCAAAGAAAATACACAAAAAGGATTCTTGAAGTCAACAATCAGTCTTGTTCAGGTAGAAATGAGGCTTTTAGTCTATGTTTTTATATTGCTTTTAAAGCCTTACACAACAAGGAACTGAGAGCAATTGTTAATTTAGAACTTATTCAATGTAGTAGATCTTCTATGATGAACAGATTATGTTCAAAACTGACAGATGTAGATGCACACATAGGTCTAAGTTTATTGCTTACTCTATAGTTTATTACTGGAACAAACTCCCTTTGGTCATTAGGCAGAGTAGTTCATTGTCAGGCTTTAAGAAATCAATTGATCTTTGTTTTATGACCTATATGCAGTCTTTCTGTACTACTGAACTACTAGTTGTAACTAAGGTTATCTGCAGTTTATAATACTGTTTTATATATATATATATATATATATATATATATATATATATATATATATATTGCATTCAACATGTAAAGGAGTGAGCTGAATGTTTCCTGTTTCATTACATCAAACCTGTAATATAAAAAAGTGCATATGCCAAGCAAACAAAACAAAGTCTATCAAATATTTTAGGTGAGAATTGGTCATGGTGCAGCCTTCATTGAGTCAGCTATAAAGGATTTTTCATTTTCTGGCCCTGGCTTTACTACTAGAGTCTGAAATGTGCACTTGAAGGCACGAGGGCCTGATGCACATTCCCATGCAATAACATGCACTTCTGTTTATGTTCCCTGAAGGCCTGCTGAATGAACATGCCTTCCCTAGTTCACAGAGCTGTAGAAAGGGAATTTAGCACCCTGGGCAGCACACCCTTTCGGTGTTGCCACAAAACCATCCAGAAGAGTTAACAAAGGCAATAGTTAAAGACAGCTTGCAAACTGTTATACATTTTAAAGAACAGTTTGACAGTTTACAAACTATTAAGTAAATGTAATTATAATCACTTAATGAAGAGGTTGTAAACTGTTTTAATTACACATCTGTCCTGTTTTTTTAAGATTTAACAGTACAGATGTGCAGTTAGACAGTATACAATTTATCTAAATCACTATACTAAAGACAGCTTGAAAACTATTTAACTTTTTTTCTTTTTAGTTTTTAGCACCCCGTACAAATTGGCACCTTGGACAGATGCTTCATTTGCCCCATGTTTGCTACACCACTGCAAGGTGGCAGCACTGCAGAGGGCTGGACTGACTTCATTCCCCCAGGGTGGGTAAGCTATAGTCAGCAGCTCATTCCTAACCTTATACATTGGTTTCCTCAGCTCCCAGGTCACCAGTCACTCCCAAGTCATCTAGGTCACATTCAAGGCTTTAACTCCATGAACCACAGAGCCATAAAAAAGGAAACCGAGTTTGACTGACAGCTGATTCTGGTCATGAACCTGTGTTGGTTGCTGCTCTGGAGATTGTTATCTTCTAGAGACACTATCAGCTGTCTCCTTAAGAATTTCTCCATGACTTTCCTTGCTATTGTTGTTTGGCAAATAGGCCTGGATACGCACAAATGTTTCCTGTGTCCCACTGAATAAGGATACTACACTTGCTGTCATCAAGTCCTGAGACATCTGTACTAGCCAGTGATCTGTTGAAGATGTCCTTTTGGGGGTCTGCCAGTACAATGGCTAGACATCTGAGGACTGTAATAGTTATCTCATTTGCTCCTTGCGCTTTATCCTCCCTTAGTGCAGCTAGTTCCCTCTCCACCCCCCCTCCCATCTCATGCAGCTAGTTCCCTCTCCACCCCCTCACCTCTCTCTCCTTCCTAATGTCTGTCTAGTGTTCTCCACAGTCTACACTGATCCCTTCCCAGAGTAATACTCTCACCTTGTTCTCCTTTGTGAAGACTTAAGCAAAGTAGTCATTCAATACCTGTGTTTTTTCCCAGACTTCCTTAATCTCACATCCATCTTTACTCATCTTAATCAGATCTGCCCTTCCCTTCCTCCTTTTAATATGTACCTTAAAAGCCCTTATTTATCTTGTTGATTGTTTCTGCCAGATTCCTTATACCATTCAGATTTGCTGCTCTCACTATCTTTGTTGTCCTTCTGCTAGCTTCTTTATATTGTGCATCTTCCACCTCACCACCCTCTGATTCTACCACTTATAGGCTCTTATCTTTTTTATCTCTGCCACCTGCCAAGCCTCACCTCCATGATCAATCAGCCAGTTCTTTAGCCCCATTATGGCAAGAACTGATTACAAAAGTCCATTACCTCAGCAACCATCAAGAATTTCTGATAATGGCCTAAGACCCACCCTCCAGGTGACTGACATATGCATTTATTTGTATGAGGGTCTAATATGCCTTCCCCTCCAAAGGGACATGTGTCGCTTGTCCGGTAAGGATAAAAGAGATGAACAGTTGTGGGCTTGGTTCAAGCAGATTTATTACACACAAACACATCGGGGTTGAGGCTTAGTAACTTAAACTTAAATAAACTTATAAACAGACTGACTACTGGACTCATACATGTTAACACTCTGGCTGTTTTCTCAAAACGGCACTGCTGCCTGCACGTACTCACTATTTATATGCACGTGCCTACACTTGGAAATGCTTCTTAAAGTTACAACACATGCTCTGTTCTACAGCCTCCCTCTTTAAGAAATAGATCATACACCAAATGACAGTATTCAATAACATGCAGTTGTACAGAACTAATTCTTTGACATGCAGTTATACAAAATTAAACACATATAAACCAATCATGCCCAGGTTGCTGTGTATTTTATACTAGGTCTAGAAATACAACCTGATCGTGTAACATAAAAATCAGAATTGGATCTAGCAACGGGGATTGTCTTCAAGGAATGTTGAACTCTGGGGACATCTGGGACATCATCATAAATGGGAATAGATTCTGAGACATGTTTTTCAGTGTGAACATTGTCAGGGTTGCTCTGAGATCTAGAGTCTGTATCACAGGTCCAATGCTGCGATATCGAGTCAGACACCAGAAGAAGATGCCTGCATTTTTTCCTGTATTCTATACCTTAACAACCACAAACTTTTGAACACGACCAAATTCAACTTGTAGACACAAAAAAGAGTAACCACCACGAACTGTGCCACACTTTATTAAAATAAATTGAGCGCTTTCGTCCCTCGTATACTGGACTTCTTCAGAATATTGCCAAAAGAAAACCAACAGCTTAAATACAATGTAAAAACCAAGTGACCAATTTTCTAATTAATAACAATTAAACAGTTATCCCTGGAAATCAAGTCCCTTTAAAAAGCATTTGTAACATCCATAACAAATTAACTCACTGATGGCAACTGATAGATGTTTTTCATATTTAAAATGTGTATACACATTAAACGGCAAAAACTGACTTCAATTTTAAATACCTTGCAGTATAAATTGATTCATTTAGAGCAGGAGTATTAGCTGCGTTACATCTTAACTGCCATCTTAATTCTTTGTACTCAAGGTACAAATCAGATGCCCCCCTGGTCCCAAGGTGACATGATCAATTGCAATAAATTAAAAAAAAATGTGTTGAAAACTTTCAATATGTTTATACAAAGCATTGTGTCCATCTTTTTTACCGATATCGTACTGATGTTGATAAATTCTATTCTTAAACATTCTTGAGGTTTTCCCTATATAAAAACTTTCACATTGATGGCATTTTGCCACATATATAATCCCCTTATGATCACAGTAATATTTACACTTCAATTTCATAGTTCCAAAGCCATCAATAAAAATTTCATTAGCTTCTAAAATATGTCTACTCTGGGAACAGTGGCCACATTTGGTCATTGCTCCCCTTATTGTATCCTTTGATGTTCTTTCCATCATAGATTTAAAGCAGACGTCTTTCTGGTACACAGTCACAGGTTTCTTCCCCACTTTTTCAATATGTTCCCACTCCATCCCAAATAAAGACCAATTTTTAAATATGATGTCACATATACCCTTGAAATGTATACTATATGGGAATACCAATGCTTTCCTATAAATATTTTCTTTTTCAAAAGTAGCTACCACATTCTAAGTTGAGTGATTGAATGTACCTAATAAAGATATATCCCCTCCACCCTTTTTCTCTCCACTTCCAAAAAAATCTCAGAGAGAAAATCATCAGGGTATCCCCTCTTCGAAAATACCCCCCACAATTTCCTGCACTCATCTTTAAAACAAGCATCTTCACTGACTATTCGGGCCAGTCTAACATATTGGCCCTTAACCAGTGCTCTCTTTTGATAAATGGGGTGCCAACTATCAAAATGTAAAAAAGAATTAGAAAATGTAGGCTTTCCATAGAGTGTTAAATCTTTTCTTGATACAAACATCCCAAAAATTGACATTTTCAGAATTTACATCAATAGTGAATTTTAGAAAATGTGTGGAATTATTAATAAATTGAAAAAAATGGTCCAGCTTGTCTCCAGTGTCCCTCCAAAAATAATAATGTTATCAAGAAAACGTCTATACAAGGTCCATGAATTTTTATATTCAAATGTAAACACCATATTTGTTTCCCAATATGCCATCACAAACACATCAGGGTTGAGGCTTAGTAACTTAAACTTAAATAAAATTATAAACAGACTGACTACTACACTAATAAAAGTTAACACTCTAGCTGTTCTCTCAAAATGGCACTGCTGCCCGCACATGCTCACTATTTATATGCACGTGCCTACACTTGGAAATGCTTCTTAAAGTTACAACACACACTCTGCTCTACATCCTCCCTCTTTGAGAAATAGATCATACACCAAATGACAGTATTCAATGACATGCAATTTTACAGAAATGATCCTTTGACATGCAATTATACAGAACTAATTCTTTGACATGCAATTATACAGAACTAATTCTTTGACATGCAATCATACAAAATTAAACACATATAAAGCAATGATGTCCAGGTTGCTGTGTATTTTACACTAGGTCTAGAAATACGACCCGATCATGTAACATTAAAATCAGAATTGGATCTAGCAATGGGGATTGTCTTCAAGGAATGTTCAACTCTGGGGACATCTGGGACATCATCAGGAATGGGAATAGAAACTGACACATGTTCCCCAAACTCCATGCCTGGCATCTCCATAACAATCCTGACATATTGTCAATCTCTGAAACATGGCTAAAACCCTCCATAAAAGATTCTGAAATAACTCCCCCCCAACTATAATATCATTAGGAAAGACAGAACCCATAAAAAAGGAGGTGGAGTTGCTCTACTCTATTCCTCTTCCCTTTCAGTTACTTCATATTCTAAGCCTGTTCCCCAATTTGCCAATGCTGAATTACATCTAGCCCTACTCCACCTAAACAAGCATAAAACAATATGCTTAGCCTCCCTCTATATCCCTCCTGGTGACAACATACCTATTCTTGAGGACATTCTCTCTTGGCTCTCCACCTACATTACAAATGAAACTGTTATCCTAGGTGACGTTAGCATCAACTGGTTCTCTGTCCAATGCCTAACAAACCTTCTAAATATAAACCTCTACAACTTTCATCAGTTAATCAACTCAATAACCAGGCCATCAAAGGACCATTCCTCTGGAAGCATCCTAGACTGGATTCTGGTATCACATCCACACCTTATCTCCAGTAGTGGTACGCTCCCTGACTCTTTCAGTGACCACTTTCCTACTTTTGCTTGCCGTCATTCTCCCTCCCTACAACTGCCACATACCACCATCTCTGTACGCTCCTTAAAAAACTTTAACCCTACCACCTTCTCTGACTTACTTAAACAATTTAACTGGAGTCCCCTACATACACTTCCCCTAGATGAAGCTGTCACCTATTTTAATATATAATTTCTAAACCTACTAGACACCTTGGCCTCCCTAAGAACTAAAAGAATTAAGAGCAAAACCATCCCATGGCTAACCAAAGATACCTTAGCTGTCATGTGCCTCCATGATAAAGCTTTGAAAAACCACTATAAAAACAAAACCCCAGCCACCCTAAATGAATACAAAATACTCCGCAACAGAGTTAAAAAACGTATCACCTCTGACCGCAAATCCTACTATATCACCCTCCAAAACAATCACAAGACTAACCCAAAAAAATTGTGGGATAGTATCTCCTCCATCTTCAATCCTGGCAAAAAGGAAAACCCACACCCTGATCACAATACTTCTGATACCGACCTAGCCTTCCAATTTAACAGCTTCTTCATTGACTCCATATCTAAATTAACATCATCCTTCACAAATAACTCCACTCATCCAGCTACAGTTCCCACTTTCCCCTCCTCCTCAGGTTCTTCCACCTCCCACCTCCCTCTCTTCTCTCCCAAGCCCATACCTGTATCTACTATAAAAAAATTCCATCTAAAATTAAAACCTTGCTCTAATGCCCCTGATAATATCCCTCTTCCTAAAGACAACTGCTGAAGCCATTGCCTTCACCATCTGTATACTTATAAACTGGTCAATCCAAGAAGGTTATGTACCCCAAATTTGGAAAAAAGCGTACATTATTCCCCTCCACAAAGGAGGAAACAATAATAACATCTCCAACTTTAGACCTATCGCCATCTTATCTCCCATCTCTAAACTACTTGAAAAATGTATCCACATACAACTATTACCATACCTCACAGACAGTCACCTACTAACCCCAACACAACATGGATTCAGACCCAGTCACAGCACTTCTACTGCACTACTCTCCTTCCTCAAAACTGTAAATAAAGCCAGAGACTCCAACTGCATTGTCTCCACCCTCCTCCTAGACCTTTCTAAGGCTTTCAATACCATCTCCCACTCCCTCCTGCTGACCAAACTCTCTAACCTACATCTTTCACCCTTTTGTATCAACTGGTTTACCAGTTACCTTTCTAGCAGGCAACAATCTGTCAAATGGAAGAAATCTACTTCCTCATTCCTCAACACTGTCATTGGTGTACCCCAGGGTTCCATATTAGGTCCCTTACTGTTCAACATTTTCATTAATGACTTCCACCACAATATCCTGAATGCTAAAATAGTCCAATATGCAGACGATTCAACAATTAACTGTGCTGCTAACTCCATTCCCTCCCTTATAAAACTAACTCAAGATGCCTTCTCAACCACTGAAAAAATGGATGCATGATAACCATCTAACTCTCAATCCATCAAAAACCAAACTCATGTTATTCACCCCATCCAAAAGCATAACTATCGACATAAATTCCTTCCTCATAACCAGTCACAACAACACATCCCTTGAAATTGTTTCCAGTGCTAAACTAGGAGCTCTCATCGATAATCAGCTTAAATTTGATTCCCATATACAAACAAACATTAAAAAAAACACATCAGAAACTTGGTATGTTCTATCGCCATATTCGCTTCCTCTCCCCATCCACTAGATTCCTCCTCTCTACCACATACCTCATCCCTTCTCTCCTTTATTGTGTTCCACTCTTAACCAACCTACAATCCTCAATCAAAACAAAACTCTCCTCCTGCTACAACAAAATTGCCAAATTCACCACTGGGCACAGATCTTCCTCCCATCACTGTACTGCCCTCCACAAACTAAACTGGCTAGAGCTCCCCCAACTACCTTATCTACACTCAACTAACTCATGCTCATAAGTTCATTTTCAAGCCCTCACTCTGCCCCTCGCTCACCTCAACCTTCACCATGCAACAACCTAGCAGACCCCCTAAGAACCAGCACTCAGAACTTAATTGAACTCCACAAACCTGCCCGTCCAGCAGGCAAACTCCTACTCTCTTTTTCCGTAGCCCATCGCTGGAACTCCCTCCCACCTCATATCCGCAGCACCAGCAGCCTCCCCATCTTTAAAACTCTCCTCCACTCACATTTATCATCTCTCTGGGAATACTCATGTTCCCATCCTGCATAACATCCCCAGCTACTGCCTTACTCCCTTAGTCTACAATCACATCCCCCCTATGGGAACATACACATTGTAAACAACCACTTACGTTTAATATCTTCTGTACATACCTACTAACTATTGTCTTTAATTTAACATCTTTTCTAGTGAATATAGAGACTAAAAATTGTAAACTGATATGAATTGTTGCATTTGGCTCTTCTTTGTATTCCAGTTGTTTTAACATTTACTTGTGCTTATATGTACTCTTCTGGTACTTTAACAGACTGTTATTTTATTTTATTTCATACTTTTATACTTTATATTGTATCTATGGATCTTTTCTCCCCAGGACTCCATTGAAAATGGGCTCATTTGGCCCAATGTACCATCCTGGCAAGCAAACTTCAAATAATAACAAAACAATAAATAAATAATTCTTCAGTATGAACATTGTCAGGGTTGCTCTGAGATCTAGAGTCTGTATCACAGGTCCGATGCTGCAATAGTGATTCAGACACCAGAAGAAGATGCCTGCGGTTTCCCTTGTATTCTATATCCTCAGATTCCATGACCTAGGATCTTGGCTTGGCACATATGCCTCTCACTTGATCAGGTCGATCAAAGCCTTTCGTCATTTGCATCCTCACTGTCTCTCCTTCTTTTAACAGACAAAGAAATCTGCTTGGTTTATCATAGCTGAACTTATGAAAGGAACGCTTCTTAAAGAGTTGGGCTTTGATTGCTCTGTTGTTTTTAGCATTAGGTACCAACAAACGAGAACTGAAAGGCAAGGTTGTTTTGGTTTGCCTAGATAGAAGTCTCTGAGCAGGCAAGCCAAGTAGGTTGTCACGGGGTATATTTCTGAGATTAAGTCAATTCAAGAATATATTGTTATTGTCACTCTTTGCCCTCACTAGTAAGTGCTTTGCACTCTGTACTGCATGTTCAGCAAGGTCATTTGACTGTGGGTACTCTGGACTACTAGTAACATAGATAAAATTCCACTCTTTTGCAAATTTCTGAAACAATTGACTGGTAAGCTGGGTACCGTTGTCAGAAATAACTTGGTATGGGCTACCATGGACTGAAAAATGACATTTCAACTTTGTAATAACAGCACTGGACATTAGGTTAGGCAGCAAATCAATCTCAAAACAGGTTGAATAAGAGTTTACCAACACTAAGTAATGCTGATTGTTCCACTCAAATATGTCAGTGGCTACTGTTGACCAAGATAGTTCAGGAATCTGGCTTAGCTGAAGTGATTCTTTTTGCAAATGCAGTTTACTACTATTGCATGCCGAACAAGATGAAAGCACTTTACCAATGTCCTTTGACAAAGAACACCAACATACTAGTCCTCTCACCCTTCTTTTGGTAGCTTCAGAACCTGGGTGGTCATGATGCAAAATCTGAATGTATTCATGTTGTAAGGAAGTAGGAACAATAACTTTGGCACCTTTGAAAATGATACCATCTTCCATCAGCATCTCATCTTTGTATGGAAAATAAGGTTGTACTTCTAGCGGCACACAAGATTGCTTTAAAGGCCATCCAACATTTATAAAGTGGTTGAGCTTCTGGAAAATTGGATCAGTCTTTGTATTATCTCTCAGCTCACCAAGTCTTGTGGTAGAAAAATTACGCACTTCCATGACATCAAAGTCAAAATTCTCTGCATCAAGCTGTTTGTGGTATTTCTGGGCAATCTGGATAAGGTATCAGCCAGATAAAGAAGTTTGCCTTTTGCATAGACCATTTTGAAGCTGTATTTTTATAATCTGAGCATTATTCTTTGCAGTCTTGCTGGAGCTATGTGCATAGACTTCTTTAAAATAGTGACTAGAGGTTGATGATCAGTTTTGACTTGGATAGCTCGGCCATAAATATAATCATGGAATTTCAAACATGCAAACACAATTGCCAAAAGTTCCTTCTCTATTTGACCATACTGGATTTTAGTTTGGGTAAGAGTTCTAGATGCATAGGCAACTGGTCTGCCTGCTTGAAGAATAACAGCACCAAGACCGAACTTTGAAGCATCACAGGAAAGAATTACTGGTTTGTGGACATCATAGTATCTTAATGTAGGTGGGTTGGCAATTTGCTGTTTGAGGTTATCAAATGCTCTCTGGTGTTGTTCCAGCCATGGCAAGGCAACATTTTTGAGTGTCAGCTTTCTTAAAGTGCTGATAACTCACTGAAGTCAGGGATAAATTTGCCCAAATAGTTAACAATACCAAGGAAACATTGTAGGGCTTGGATATTGCCTGGAGCTGGCATATCGAGAATGGCTGCTTGTTTGGATGGGCCTGGTTGTAAGCCTGTACTGGTAAATAAATGACCTACATAAGTAACTTCTGGTAGCCTGAATTTACATTTCAGAGGACTGTGCTTCAGATTCACTTCACACACTCTGTCCAGAACTTTCCTGAGGTTTTGCTCTGCTTGTCCATTACCTCCAACCAGTAAATCATCTACTATTATAGTACATGGATAACCCGAAAAAAATTGCTCCATTGTACTCTGAAAGACTTTACTAGCAGAATTTATTCCAAAAGGCATTCTGAAAAATCCGTATCTACCAAATGGTGTGCTGAATGCAGTCAGTAATGAAGATTTGTGATCAAGCACTACTTGCCATAATGAATTCTTTGCATCTAAGACAGAAAAAAACAGTAGCACTTGGCATGAGGGTGGCAACCTTCTTGACTGTATGCATAGGATGATGAGGTCTCTTTAATGCCTTATTCAAGTCTCTTGGATCAATGCATATTCTGATTTCATTTGAGCTTTTCTTATGAGCAGCTACAACGGAAGATACCCACTCTCTTGGTTCTATGACTGGACAAATCACACTTTGCTGCACCATCTTATCTAACTGGGCCTTGACTTTGTCCTGCATAGATATTGGAACTCGTCTCGCAGGTCTGACCACTGGACTGACCTCTGAGTCTACTTTCATGGAGTACACAACTGGAAGTTTGCTAGGCTTGTTATCGAAAATATTAGCATACTTTGAGAAAATGCCATCCCTGAAGCTGGAACTGGGACATGTGCTTACATGATGGACTTCTTTAGTAAAAGAAGCAGTTTCATTCTCAAATTGTCTCTGAGACCTAATACTGACTGCACAGGTCTTCTAAAATTGTAAGCTGTAACTGTTCCCAGCCAAATAGCATGAAAGCACTTCAGCCTTCAGTTTGAATCTCTTCACCTCCATAGGCAACAAGCTTTGCACAATTAGCCAAATTAAGTTGTTCACCAGCTCTCACTCTAGCAAATGTTTCTGCTGATATTACATTACACTTTGAACCAGTGTCTACTTTGAGCTCCGTGGGTTTATCATTGATCAGGGCAGTACAAAACAGTTTGTTCTTTGCCAATAGATCTACCACATTAACCTTTTCCCCGACCACTGATACACCATCTACACAGAAAGTAGGGTTGCAGCTTTCTATATGATCAACTTGCTTTGTAGAGTGACCTTTCTTAATAATTTAATGAGACTTGCTTGGTTTACAAAACTTTTGAAAGTGGTTACATTTTTTACACTTGTGGCATTACTGACCAAATGCTAAGCACTTCTCTCTTTTAGACTCATGACTGGCACCACAACTGTGGCAGTTAACAATAAGACTTCACTTGGGTTTTGCTGACTCACCCTTGTACTGCATTGAGCATGTCCGTTTTGCTGAGCTAGTCTTGGAAATTGCTAGAAAGTTATGGGTCATCCCTGGAAAACCTGCAGGGGCTCCAGCTGCAATATTCTTAGGCCTGCTTCTGCTAGCCACGTGCTGCATGCTGCCTATGTTTGCACTAGAGGCAGCTGAAACCATGCTCTTATAACTTGCAATCATACTTGTGTGCCTTTCTGTGAGATCATGAGTTTGACAAATCTCTATAGCTTTGCTCAATGTTAAATCACTGTCACAATGCAAAATCTTTCTCACTGCAGCAGTATTAACACCATACACAAGCCTGTCCTTTATTAATTCGTCTTTCTTATCACCAAATCTGCACATTTTAGCTTTATTTCTTAAGTCAGTGATATAAGCTGCAAATGTTTCACCTGGCTTTTGGTCTCTTGTATAAAATAGGTGCCTCTCTAATGTAACATTTGTCTAGGGGTTGCACATTTCTCTAAATTTATGTTTCAAGCACTCAGGGTCCTCTCTTGATTCAGCCAGTACAACAATATGGAGGTTTCCCCTTTTCCTGCATACACAAATGAACGCTCTCTTTCAATGACTTCTGACCCTACTAAGTTAAGAAAAATATATGCCCTCGTACGTGCATCTTTGTCAGAAAAAAATGCTTATATGAAAAAATCATATTCCTGCTCAAATACTCTCCAATTCACTGCAATATTATGATCAAACACAAGTGGACTGGGTCTGTGAAATGCTTCTGTCATATCAACACACAGCAGTGAAGGTGCTTGAAATTATGTACAAACATACACACACATAAGTATGCCAGACCTTTTTGCCAGAACTTGTAATTATGCCCAGTAGCACAACAGACTCTTTGAAATGACTGCACTTTGCCAAATAAGTCTCAATAGCACAAGAACACTTTAAAATCACTGTACTTTGCATACAGCAAACTCTTTGAAATACGTGCACTGTAATAAAGCACACAGTCTGCTAACACTTTGCACACTCTGAGATACTTCAAACAACTCTAGTTATGCTTTGAATGGCTTCAGTCAATGCAAAATAGTAGTTTATGCCAAAACACGGTCATTTACTTAAAAACATGCAGTCACCTTGCTTTTTTAAGATTATTTTGCCCTTTTATTGTACTTGTTGCACCCATTTAACCTCTTATCATGCTCATTATACTTTTCTTGTGCTCGTTTTACTTTAAACATACTTGTTATGCAAACTGGAGGTAGTTCAGAACCCCATATAAATATTTCTGATAGTTTTATCAAATATTGTGGTTTCAAATACTTTAATTAATAATGTGTTTTGTGCCTTTTGTTTGATTAATAATGCATTTTGTGTTGCTCTTTTGATTAATAATGCATTTTGTGCCTTACAAATGCTCTGTATCATTTTCTTTGCAAAATAAATAATTTGTGCAAGTTTTGATTACCTGAAATTAATTTCTAGCCTTTTTATACCGTTTGAGCACTGTATCATCCAAGCTGCTCAATACACCTTCACCGTCGACTCTGCACCTCATGGCTTGCAGAAGTTGCACTCTCAGTCCTGGTGTTGACACTGTGTTGCTTGTCCAGTCATGATAAAACAGACAAACAGTTGTGGGTTTGGTTCAAACAGCTTTATTACACACAAACACATCAGAGTTGAGGCTTGGTAACTTAAACTTAAATAAACTTATAAACAGACTGACTACTACACTCATACAAGTTAACATTCTGGCTCTTCTTTCAAAATGGCACTGCTGCCTGCACGTACTCCCTATTTATATGCACATGCCTACACTTGGAAATGCTTTTAAAGTTACAACACACACTCTGTTCTACACGTTTCCCCCTGTGCATGTCTTGGAGAAGGCTAATGCTTATCTCATCATAGCAATGCTAAGCATACATCCCCAACCCAGCATTTTGCACTAATTGCTACCATCACCTTCCTGTTTAGCCATATATTTTTTTACTTTTGATTATTAAGTTTATTAATAACAATCAAAACAGTACAAATCATGTGCAGTCCTCATGCATGGTGCGCCGGTGAACCTCCGTCTATCAGTAACATTCAACTTGTGTCTTTTTTAGTTATATAAGAGATCCAACCCAGTATCTTGGTGTTTATCCATAGCCATAAGCAGTCTGTTTCTGATCTATTTCCATATCTTGTTTAGTCCTACAGATTGCTCCCATCGATCCATCCACAACACCTATCTCCCAATTTTGCACATGGGGTTGGGGTGTCACTTCAACAGTGACAATCATCTAGAGTTAAGGTTCACACCACTGGGTCGCTAGTCCTGCCATGGTTGTTCTTTCTCGTCACACACTCATATGTGCATTTACACCTATGGCTAATTTAAAGTGTCCAATCCACCTCTTGCATGTCTTTGGAATGTGGAAGGAAACCAGAACCCCTTGAGGAAACCCACATGAACATATGGAGGACATGCATACTCCACAGAGAAGGCACCCCAACTGAGAATTGAACTGGGGAACCTCTTGCTGTGAGGTGAAAATGTTATCTGCTGCATCACTGTGTCACCCCTTCTAGCTATCTCCCAGTTTTTTAACTAATTCTAAAATCTCACATCAAAACACTTTTTGTTCATATTCTTAATATTCCCCATACTCTAAACCATGCAATGGCATGATTACTGTTGGTTAATGGTGACTTAACCATAACTTCACCCCTACATTGGTTAGGACCATATACAGACATATTTCCTTTCCGGTACATTTATGCACCAGCTGTCTGAATTCCTTCATGATCTAACACCTCAGTCATCTCCTGTCCATATCCACATTGAAGTTCAGAATCTCCCAGTTCATATCCCCAAGAAAGAAATGCAAGTCAAAACATCGCCTTATACCTGATACCTAGGGCAGAATGTAGACTGCCAAGGCTGCAGGAATCAGGGATGTTATAAGTACAGCAAAGTGAAGAAACTATGCCTACCATACCAGTGATAAAGAGAAATAAAACAGAAGATATTTATATATGAGGAGATTTCAAAATGAGTATTAATTGATTACTAGGGACTGTGCAGTGTCTATTCCATACTATAAAAAGAAGATATTGTAACCTTGGAACCGCACTCGGCCTTTCTGAGAACACTGGAAAATATGAAGGTCTCTCCAAACACCATTATATTGGGCGACTTCAACTACCCAAACATAGACTGGGAGCATTACTCTAGCTCCAACACCCTAGCCCAAAGGTTCCTAGAATTTATAAACTCAAATGCTATGGAACAACTTGTTACCAATCCCACAAGAGGGGAAAACATACTGGACCTGATCATCACCAACATGGGGACTCTATGCTCCAGACCAGAAGTGTATCCCTCACTGGTAAGATCAGACCATAAACTAATCTCACTGGATATTCACATCCCGACCCCACCCCCTGCCCAGAAAACCACAGTGAAAAACTTCTCTAAAGCAAATTTCACACTCTTCAAAACTGAGGTGGAATCCTTCAAAGCCCCCGGGCCTGTGGAAAATATGGCCCAGACTGCAGAATCCTTTATAAATGCATTCTATGAACACCTTCAGGAATGCATGGATCATGCGATCCCAAATAAAACCAAGACCCAATCCTCCAAAGGCAGACGTCCTGTCTGGTGGACCCCAACCATAAACAAACTATACAATAGAAGGAGGAAGCTACTAAATGATGGAGCAAAATCCCAGAAAGGGAAGGCATCACTGATCAGTATTAGCAAAAAACTATGGGCACTCATAAAATTGTCTAAGGCCAGCTTCGAGAGAAAAATTGCACAGGACACTAAGGATAATCACAAGGCTTTCTTTAGTTATGTTAGGAACCTGGGTGGTAATTACCGGATATGCTCAGAATTAGTCCAAAATGACAAAAGATACACTGAACCCACAGACATTGCCAACATCCTAGCTGACAGGTTCAGCGCAAACTGCTCCCCCCCTCCCCACCAAAAGGGCAAATATCTATCCCAGCAGAGTGCTGCCCCCCTGACATCTCAGATGCTCAGGTAAGAGCCGCCCTCTCCAAAGCGAAAAACACAGCATCAATGGGACCAGACGGTGTCCCGGGCTGCGTCCTACATGAACTCCAAGAAGAGCTAAACCCAAACATAAAACTACTGTTCAATCTCAGCCTTACTACAGGATATGTGCTCAAAGAGTGGCATACAGCAACAGTGGTCCCTCTCCATAAAGGTGGTGCCTCAACGGATCCTGGAAACTATCACCCCATAAGCCTGACTAGCTTGGTCTGCAAAGCTATGGAAAGGATCATCATGGACCTCATAAATAAAGATATTGGGGACCTACAGACACTGGATCCTACCCAGTTCGGCTTTGTTAAGGGCAGATCCTGCCTCTTAAACCTGGTTGATTTCTTTGAAACAGTCACCAAGGCCATTGACGAGGGGAAGGTGGTCCACACAGCCTACCTGGACCTAGCAAAAGCCTTCGATACAATACCCCACTCTGGCATTATAGATAAGCTCACCAGCTTAAATATAAACCCCTATGTCACTAGATGGATTGCAAACTGGCTCAATGACAGAACCCACAGGGTTAGAATTGCTGGAGCCATGTCAGACTCCAAACCAGTTACAAGTGGTGTCCCACAAGGCTCAGTCCTGGGACCTCTCTTGTTCGGTATATATTTCTCGGAGGTACAGGCCAACACGGAAGGACTGTGGCTGACCAAGTTCGCAGATGACTGCAAACTGGGTGCCATAATCGACTCTCCAGCTGACACAAGCATCCTCCAAAAGGGCCTCATAGAAACAGACAACTGGTGCCAGAGCCATGGCCTCAAGCTAAATGTCAAAAAGTGTATAGTCATCCCCTTTGGCAAAAACAAAGTGCCCACAAATTACCACATAGGTGGTAATCCATTAAGTACAGAAGAAGTAATTAGGGACCTGGGGACCCAAGTTGATAGCAATCTCTCATTTGACAACCACGTGGCCAAAGTGGTTAGAAAAACATTTTATATAGCCCACCTAATCATGAAGGGATTCACATCTAGATCAGGTGAGGTCATCGTGCCTCTTTACTCATCCCTCATCAGGCCCATAATTGAGCACAATGCCCCTTTTGGGATGTACCTTACCAGACACCTGCAGCAACTGGAAAGACCCCAAAAGTACCTCACCAAGAGGATCAAAGGGCTCAAACAGATGCCATATGCTGCCCGGTTAAAGAAACTCCAGCTCTACTCAGTGGCATACCACCTGTTCAGGGGCAATCTGTGCCTGACGTATAAAGCCATGTCCAACCCGGAATTAATGGACATGCTGCACCTCAGAAAATCCAAATCCCATCGAGCTACGCTCGAGAGACTTGAACCTCAGCACTGAAATAAATAGGACATGCTGGAGGGACAGATTCATAACCCAGAGGCTCCCTTCACTCTGGAATAAAATCCCAGTCCAGGTTAGGCAGAGTCCCTCATTGACTCTCTTCAAGAGGAATCTTGATGAGTGGATGGGAGATCATAGGTTTACCCCGGGTATCACTTCTGTGTCACTGCTAGACAGAGGCACAGTATACTAACCTCGAAAAAGGGCATAGCAAAATAAATTTAAAATGGGTGGCGAAAGCCAAACACATTCTGGCTAGGCTTATAAATGCCCTAGGGCAGATAGCCTAGTATGAACCTATGAACCTATGGATGTAGGACAAAAATGTTCAAACATTAACAACAAACAGATACATACAGTGATGGAAATGGACAACTTTTCAAATTTTCTAAGGAATAATAAACATTTACAAGTAGTTGGTCTTGGATAACTGATGTTTTTTTGAAGTGGAATCAGTGCCTACTCTTTGGTAGCAGGCAGTGGGAAGGTACTTGAAGGAATTCCTGGTAGTCCCATGTTCTTTTCTCTGTATTGAAATGTAAAAGTGCTGTGCCTGCGCACTTATCCATACAAAGGATTGATATATATATATATATATATATATATATATATATATATATATATATATATATATATGTGTGTGTGTGTGTGTGTGTGTGTGTGTGTGTGTGTGTGTGTGTATGCCAGATAGACATGCCAATGTATGAGTTATGGAGTAAATAAAGTAATAAAGAAGCACAATGCTGGACTGTATTTATTAATGTTTATCTAATTATGTACATTAAGAGGGAAAAAAATAGCATGTGTGACCATTATCAAGAGAGAGAGAGAAATGTAATGCAGATAAAAACCATTGCAGGTTTTCAGACATGAAGGGACTGAAAGAAATATTACAAAATATAACATGTTTTAGAGATGTTTAATTTGACATAACAACTGCTTTTTTATATATATCTTAAGATACAGAATCAATATAGCAATGCCACACTAATTATTTTCCAATAAAGTAGGAAAGGATTATAGCATGCCAGTAAACAATGCAGCCTTTGAAGTAAGTCTCAACAACTATACATCTGAATCCTCTAGTATTATGATAAAAACTAATATCCTGGATAGAAAGTATTATTTTGTGCAGAAAACTATTCATGGATATAGTCAGGCCCAACTGAGTGCATTTAAAACACCTGGCATTTGGCAGTAGGTAATACAGCACCTAGTAAATGAAAAACATAAAAAATATTTTCAAGAAAAAAAGTGTAAATGTTGCTCACAAGTAAGTGTTGTAGTTAACAGTTTCTCCATCTGTTTAGAACTAGAGTTCTACAACAACATAACTTTGTGCAGTAATGTGTGCTAGTTTTTGTTACAGGATTGAGCCCAGCCAACCATCTTCCTTTGGTTGTGCTCTTTAACAATGATTACATCAATGAGGACAGCAGGTGGCGCTGCTTACTTTAGTATAGTTCCATGTACTGCTCTTTACAGAGCCTTTAGCTTACTTTGCTGCAATGCTAAAGCCTGGTCTGAAAGCTTATATATGTTTAACCTGTACAACATAAGGAACAAAATATATTTAAACAGCTAAAATAAAACATGAATATTTCATAACATGCAGTTGAGTTAAAGGAAGTAAGGAGAATAAAGTGATCAAAAAAGGTAAACTCATAAAAAGGGCTATAAATATTCTTTTCAGGATCACTCTGAAATGCTGACAAATCCAGGGCACTACTGACACTGGAGTTTCAGTGGATTAATGCTTGGAAATGAAAAATGTTTTTGTTTATTGAACTGGAGGGGCAGCTGTGTAAAAATGAAAAGAAAGAAATGACGGAAAAAATACTGCCAAATGAAAAACTTGGACCAGAAGCCCTTTCTGCAAAAACACAGCTTTATTAACTTAAAGTGCGATCAATACCAATACACTTTTTATCAGACAAGATTCCTGACTTCATCAGAAGTTAGCAAACACTGAACCACTGATTGAAGTGGCTAATATACTGTTCTGTTAATTACATGTTTTTTTTAGTAATCAGCAGTTTCGTACACAATTAATCATTCTCCATTTTTAATATACCTTTAATATATTTTTTTTAGCCTAGTTAGTGGTTTGTTGAATATATTATCACAATTCATCCCACTACACTCTATTAAAGTAATGGTGTATGTGTATATATTATATACATTTTTACCGACACACCCACTTGACTAGATGATAGTTGTAGGTTACAAATAGATTATAAACATATGCATTTTCATTTTTATTTCAATTTACAATTTTACTTATATTTTATGTATGCATTATTGGTGCCTGATTTCTTGTTCTTAGAAGAACGAGGCACCTTTACCTTTAATTGTGTACGAAACTGCTGATTACTAAAAAACATGTAATTAACAGAACAGTATATTAGCCACTTCAATCAGTGGTTCAGTGTTTGCTAACTTCTGATGAAGTCAGGAATTTTGTCTGATGAAAAGTGTATTGGTATTGATCGCACTTTAAGTTAATAAAGCTGTGTTTTTGCGGAAAGGGCTTCTGGTCCAAGTTTTTCATTTAAAAATGAAAAGAACGGATAATGACAACAAAAAGAGAAAGGACAAAAGAACTGAAGACTTACCGTCAGGGAAAAAAATAGAAACAGTATTGTGCTAGAGTCTGCTGTTATACTGGTATGTTAAACAAAGTAAATATGTTGTGAAAATGGGCTCTACTCCAGATATCTGTCTGCAGTTTTGTGTGGAAAACTTTAGCTGAATAGTATTGTTAAACTTTAAAAATTATTGTGGCTGTTGTAAAGTTAAGTTAAACATACATAGCCACAAAATGTTTAATAAACACACAATAGGCAGAACTCTGCTTTATAGCTGCTGTACATAGTACATACCTGTACACACGCTCAGCTCAACCAACTGGTATGTATGAGCAATACAAATTCTGTGCATAAGTAGATGTGCATATCCAACACTCCTCCCCTTTTACATTTTAATGTATGAAAGAGAATCCTGAGTGTTTCTTGTAAGCCATTGTGTAATACAATATATATAATCTTATTTTTTACAAGGCAACAGCTGGGGGTGGCATTTTGTCTTTTGTACTACAGTCTTTGAACCAAAACATTATTCAAAAGAGCATAGTGTATCAAGTTTGTATTGACATTATAATTATTACTAGTGTCCATGAACCACAGCATTATTAGTTTCCGACAAAATAGAATCTTGGAACTGTAACCTGATTAGGGCCTTCTGAGGCAGAAGTCTTATGCTCAAATGACCATGAGGGGATACACAATGATTACTGCACTCAAGTGAAAATGGCATCATTTTATAATACAAGTAATTAATTACTAATGGGAGTTTATTAACTGTACGAATATCAGTACTTAACTATTGCTGAGGTATAGTTTCATAATCAAGGGCATTGCTTTTCCCATTATAGTTTCATCATTATATACACAGGAAAATGCCATAAAATAAAAAAATGCAGAATATCTGAGAAACAGTAAAAACATGAGATTTGCATGGAATTTGGCGTTTTAGACCACAGCATTCATTTGCCATAACTTGTATTTCTTCATATATTTGCTGCTTGTAAAACTGGCAGTTAACTTCATTGTTCATGACTTTTGGCTTAATTTTGCATTTTTATATATATATATATATATATTCATACATATAGGTTCATAGGTTAGTACTAGGCTAACTGCCTTTGCGAGCTATTTTAAGCCTAGCCAATTATCCCTTGTGAGACTCAAACCTTGCACCTTGAGTTTGTAAGGCAAACACCTTAACCATTAGGCCACCCTCCCAACTTATATACCTGAACTTATATTATAATCAAGGTACTAAATGTCCGCTATAATTGCAAAATAAAGTCCACAAAAATGTAAACTCCAAAGTCTAAAAGAAACTCCTGCACCAAATTAGTACTATAGATTATAGAAAATAAAAAAAGGCCTTTCAAGTCTGTTAGCTTTTCTTCAGGCAACATATAAATAGAAATAAAGTTGTAATTGGGCCTGCTTCTGTGGCATGAAGGAATGGTGCCTTGTTACCAAGGTGGCTGTGGTTCAGTTAATGGCCCCATCACTGAAGAGCCAGGTTGGGGGGGGGGGTGGAGGAATGAAGGGATGTAACCCTCTCACCTCTCCCAGGGGAGTGGAGGTGGTTGCACGCACTCACAGGCATAGTGCAGTTTTCCTAATGAAGACCAGAAAAAACACTGCCAACTGCTTTTTGTGAGGGGCAGAGATCTTAAAGGATATGCCCTTTGCAGAAGTGAGAGGATGGCTTCTATGGGCAGCTCATTACATGTCCCATCCCCAGCACTTCACCAAGTGTACACATGCAGGAGTAGGACTAATGTAGAAGAAAGCTCAAACCACCCCTTTGGCTGTCTGAATGAAGACACCTCTTGATCAACTGTCACCTCAGTGATGGGAAAAAAATGGGCCAACTGGCCAGCAGGAGGCTGTTGATGAAGAGACAGTGAGGGCAAATCAGATAAAAAAAAGTGTAATTATGACCTTTTCACTCATGTAAATAGAATTTCTTTTTTAATAAAGGTAGATCAGCTTGTCAGTATTAGGTCTGATATGGAATCGCCTTTGATTTCTGAACATGAAGGAAGTGAAAGAAATAATGCCCATATGAATGTATTTTAATTTGCTGTTGTTGTTCACATCCTACCCTTCTAGTGTTAGAAATGAAAAAGATTTAAAAAAAAGACTGGATTTCTGCAGTGGTCACTGTGTACCACTAGCACTATCCACAGATACATCAGGTGTCCTGGCAATAAAAATAAAAGTACCTGCAACAGAAAATAAATTTCTTGAAGATCAGAGCATCTGCTTCTGTTGACATCCAGGTAATCACTTAGTTTGGTTGCTCACCTGATCTTATGTGCTAACCTCAAAGAGAAGTAGGACATGATTAGCTAGCCATGCTCTATAAGCATGTGAGATGGAGGAATAAATAATGTATTGCCTTACTTTCTGATATTTGCTCATTCATTCATTCTCCGATTACCTGCTTTATTCTAATTAGCTATGACCATCAGTACAATAAAATGGATACTTGGAGAATTAATGAAACATCTTTGTGGATTGCATTTGCTGGGCTTGCAGGCCATGATCCTAAGTCCATTGTTTTAAGGAGTCTTCAGTCTGGAATGACTCAGTTTCAGCACTCTTGTTTGATCTTCAGCTGTGGATGGTCCTAACCATCCAGCATTCTGTGGCAAATGATCTAGTTGATCAACTTTCTGATTGTGTGGATGTAGTTGATCATTTTCTCTTGAAGTAATTATCTTCTTAAACCTGGTATGTTTTCCTTCTTGAAATGTAAACATGGTTATAATCTTTACCTGGAAGTGCTCATACTTCACAGTATGGTTATTCGTCTTGCTTTTGGCCAGTCTAGGATTAATCCAGTACTCCAGTTAACAAAAATAAAATAAATAAACAGACAAATAAATAATAAGATAAATACTTATTAGACATTTCTCTGTTGCTGTGGTCACTAGTGCATTTATATTCAGTGAGACAGTCATACACAGGTCTTGAGTGAAACTGATAAGATGGGCTGACAACAAAGACAGAGGTAGCTATGACTACCAAAATAGAAGCATAAAAAATGGTATGGTCAACACAGCCAAGAACACTTTAAAACCACTTTTAATAAAATAACAAGAAAACTAGAAAACAGAATGGATAAGCACTTTAAGGCTATCAGCCCTTCATCAGATCTTCTACTCTAACACAAAGGCAAGCCATAAAAAAGAAGAAACTACTACAAGCATTAACAAAACAGCCAATCAGGATCTTACAACAGAAGTACTTAATGGGGCAATTAATGAATCAATCTGTGTGCTCTCAATGCCGGCTTTAAAGGGACAACCCCATTTAAGCTGGGTAGTCTATCAGCTTGTACTTTCACTATCCATTTCATCTCACCTTTTGTCCTTAAGTACTAACTGTATAGCCAAGAATTTAAAACAATGTCCTGGGCAATTGATTATATGCTTAGCAAGAATGTTGTTGTTTGTCTTTCGGCTTTTCCCGGTTAGGAGTTGCCACAGCGGAACTCCGGTCCGCTAATGATTGGCAGTAGATTTTCACGAACGCCGAGGTGCCAGCCCGACATCCAATCTTCAACGAAGGCACGCCCACTTATGCATGTCTTTCGAACACCACCCAACCGCGGGGAGGACATGCAGACTCCACACAGAAGGAACTCCCCGCACTCCAACCAAGAATTGAACGGGAGAACCTCTTGCTGTGAGGCAACAACGCTACCGCTGCACCACCGCGGCTTCTATATGCTTAGCAAGAATGCTAGTTGAATTTTTCAGCCTAATATCACTAAGATGTTTCAATATTCTAGCTTTAAACAACATTAGTCTTGCCTACATAAAAATGAGAGCACTTAGTGCAGATAGCAAGATGCACTAAATTCTGAGTTTTACAATCAGCTCTCAGTTTAAATCTGTAAACAGAGCCAGCCTGGGGGTGACAAAAAGTATCAGTTCTGGAAATGTAATTACAGGCTTTGCAGGACAAAGAAAAGTCCCAAACTAACCTGGGAACAGAATTAGATCTATCAATAGGAGGTCTGTAGTATTACAGATTTAAACCTTAACACACCGATAGTCGCTCATTTAGTGATATAATTGGGATGTAACAAATCATTAGCTTTAGGCCATAATTTCGGCTATCCATTTGCACATTGCCTATTGCCATGGGTAATGGTGTGATGAGTGATATATATATATATATATATATATATATATATATACAAGGATTTTTGCAGGGGTGCAAACCCACAGCCCCACCCACATAGCTCTCCCCGCCCCCTGCCAATACAGCCCCGCCCACATCCACCCACCTCAAGCCCCGCCCACACAGCCATTCAAGTGTCCCATTACTTTGCTATTTCTCCCCATTTGCCATAGACACTGTTCAAATCTCTGTGTACATACTGATTTATGCTTTAGTTCTACAATGATTACAGGCAGTTGGATTTAATTTACAACTTTTATTTCAAACATTATAGCCCAAATACTGATAGACATTTACTAAACCTAAACAAAGCAAGAGTCTTACAACGAAAACAGACTTGGCATTAAAGCTTCTCTGCTTTTGAAACTCACATTCAATGAAACAGCATTGAAACCCACATTCAAAGAAAATGCATCTGGCCAGTGGCAGATTATTTACCTTTGAACTGTTTTCAAGCAATAGGCTCCTTGCACACTGTTAGGGCCATGCAAAAGTTATTTGATTTACCTGATTGTATTAATTATAATATATAATATATAACTGAATTATATCCCTTGTATTATACAGCAACACTTGTTTGAGTGTGTTTTAAATTTATAGTTTTGAACATTTTTCCAGTAAGCAATGAAACAAAACATACAAACCAATAATGACAAACTGCCCAATTTAGAACATTTCAACCATAAAAGGCCACTCATTACAATCCACCAATATCAGTCAATACACACAATCTCTGCCGAAGTAAAAGTAATCTGAATAATTCTGCATTAAATATATCTGAAACTAATGAAGAGGTTGTTGCTAGAAAACAACTGTATATTTCAGTGTTTCATCTACAAACTCAGTGCCTGCTGCCGTCAAAGAATAAATTGCCAATGTTAAATTAAAAAAAAATGGTAAGCTGGTATATTGCAATAGAAAATGGATGGCAAGCTGAAAAACAGATTCATAGTTATTAGGCATCTCATCCAAAGGAGGACATCCTCAGGACTGCAGCATACAGATGTACATGCTGTATGAATAAAACCTCAAGCCTCTACATTAAGATGTAAGTATTCTACTTGTGGTGCTACTAACTACTATAGCTTTAAAACTTTATACCACAATAGAGATACCATTTGCTAAACAAAACAGTTGCACATTGTAAATAGACTTGGCATGAGCAGCAGTAAACTTTGCTTCCCTTAAAACTCACAGTTCCTTGAAAATGCATTTGAAAATAAATTCCACCTGCTAACTCTAACTTGGGCATTTCACTGTGTGTGTGTCTCTCTCACACAAACATACCACACACCTCAACCTTAGTGCAAGAAGTCTGGACAAAGCCTAAAATAAATAGGGACAGATTATAAATATGGCTGTCATAAACTTAGAAAATTGCAAGAGTAACATGATTTGTGTTAGTATGCATTTTTCTAAATGATATGACGTCTAAAACTGAAATCTCATTATTTAGCAACTTCAATCCTTTTCAGGAAGAATATGGGGCAAAAATCTGGACATTCTGCAAAAACCTGGACAGCTGAGGGGTATGCTACCTCCCTCACACACACACACACACACACACACACACACACACACACACACACACACACACACACACACACACACACACACACCAAAGAATTCTGGTCAGGCTTGAATTAGTTCTCTAATGTGGGGATGTGAGTGGGCAAATTTGATATGTCAAAAACTTGTCAATAATTAGAAATAATGATAGCATAACTGAAGATGGAAGGCGGACATTTATTTTGGTTGGAAGAATGGAAGAAAAAGTGGAAGAGAGGAGCATGCTCCTGATGTTGTGGGCATAGTGGATAAACGGTTGTCTAGCTAAACATAGAAAGGTAATGAAACAGAAAATTCTTTAAGAAGGAGGGAAGGAAATCTTAAAGTGGCAAAGATACTCAACAAGGAGAATAAATTTGTAGGGGTATGGAAACAGTATAGAGGAAGATACTCAAGCTGACTTTTAAGAAGGGTAGTCTGAAAGAAGAGCTAAGGAGAAGTTAAAAGGAGGAAAGGGTGTGTGAGGTTACTGTACAAACTTATAATATTTAGAACATTTATTAGCAGCTTACAAAGTGGATAATTTATTGTATTTATCCTTTGTTGTCAGGATTAGTTCTAGTAGCCTATTAGTTTTTTTTTTAAGGGGAGATATGGTATTTCTTATACAAGGGAAAATTTGTCCAGAGTATCAGGGAACTGCACCTACTATTTTCAATAGGTGGAATGGGATCTTTTATATCCACCTGAGGTATCACTAACTCAGTCAGATGGGATCTTAGTTTAATGTTCCTTCCAAAGTATAACACACACTCAGGAATGCAGCACCTCCCCAGCACTGTACTGTAGTGTCAGCAATCTAGTTACCTAGAGTGGAAATAGAACCCACAGCCTTCTGGTCTTCATCAAAGGAAAGTGTGCTACCTGATGTATTACTGACACTGATAACATAGGTTCATTAAAGAGCTGCATCTGTACTGAATACATGCTTTTATTTTCATCCTTATGGATGACAGTTGTAATGAAAGACTCAAACTTTAGAAAATCATTATATGACTTGGTTAAGGAAAGTCACAGCTATGGAAAACTGCAAATGAGAATGTCTAGATAACATTTTTTGAGAATTTTTCTCCCTCCCCCATCACTGTACGCCTTCCTACCCAGTGCCACGCCACATGGCCATCTCCAGGTCTGCCGGATGCATCTTCAACCGTCTCCGAAAGGGCTCCTAATGACAAGAACTTGAGGTTGTCCTGTGGGATCTGACCATTCACATCCATCTATTAAATTTTTATCATCTACCTCTGATGCTTTCCTCCACTTGGTCCCCTGTGGTACATGGTAGCACCCATTTCAACCTGCCACTACATCAGACACCTAATTGAACCCGAGTCGCCTGGACTGTATTGAGGGTTTTATCCATCTATGCCACTAACTAGATAATATGTTTTACTGACTAATATAAGATAATAATCAGAGTTGCATATTTTAACTCATAAATATTTATTTATTTAACGTGTTTACCAGGAAAGTCCAAATTGGAACAAGCCAATTTTCAGTAGAAGCCTGGGGAAAAACGCTCCAGATACATGTCTTTGTGACATGGGAGGAAACCACAGCACCCAGAGGAAGCCCACACAAACACAGGGAGGACATGCACACTCCACAGAGAAGGCACCCTGCCAAGAATCAAACTGGAGACCTCTTGCTGTGAGGTGACAATGCAAACCACTGCACCACTGCACTGTCCATTCATACTTGATAACCACCTCCTGTTCATATTTTAATTTAACAAAGCAAAAGCATATCAATTTACACCCATTAGTATTAGAAAATACAGCAAACAAAAAATAAATGCCTATATGCATATTTAAAATTATTCCAGCAAATGGAAAAAGAAACCCTTTACTGTGTATGACCTTAATGCATTGTATACATAATATCACATAAATATAAATGCAGAATTCATTTCTTTTACTGTCACAAAATGGAACTGCACTGGAAAGTACTTTATTTTTACCAGGCCTGTGAGTCAGCATTATAATGAACTGACTTTCTTGTCAACAGGACAGGATTACAAACTCATAATACTACGGAAGTCCTATATGCCTACTTAAGCTGTGAAACAGAGCCCTCATGTCACTGAGATAGGAGTGAAATTAAATAATCTGTTTGAAGTTTATTAAAATGCCATGCTGGAAACTTGTGAAGCCTATCTGCTGTCTCCTTTACA
Organism: Protopterus annectens; assembly: GCF_019279795.1. Taxonomy (NCBI): domain Eukaryota; kingdom Metazoa; phylum Chordata; order Ceratodontiformes; family Protopteridae; genus Protopterus; species Protopterus annectens. The sequence goes on from NC_056737.1 coordinate 1,560,056,943, forward strand.
AGATAATGGAGAGAAATAGGAGCAGGAAACAGGGAGAGATCATGTGAAATGAGTGACATCCATCTTTAAAAGTTAATACTAGAAAAATGAAACTAAAGGACCTGCAAATATTTGTCATTCTTGCTTTCATGCTATCTTCAATCTGTGCTATTTCAGGTAGTCATTTTAAGTTTCTACAATATACTTTGGAAAGTTTTGAAGCTGTATCAATTTTCATTAGGATAGAATCCTTTCACATTTGGAAGCATGGATAGGCTTCCTATATTCTGAGACATATTTAATACTCAGTAAATAATTTTAAAGTGCACCTTTTTTAATTTACATAGTCCATTTGGAAAATAAAACATTTTCTTTACAAGATATATGTTTGGACCACTTCTTCTAAATTTATGAACAAAAGCATCATATCTACCTTTTCTTTTATGTTTGCTAAAATGTAATTGATACAAGGCTTTTTTTGCATTCTTTTATACATTAGTAAAAACACCACAAAACCAAGGTAAAATAAAACCACCAAATAAGAACCTCGCATGAACCAAAAATCAAACTATTTATTGACCACTTTTGTCAAAAGACTTCTTCTGAAGTATGCTACCTCCCTCTTACACACACACACACACACACACACTATACTAAGAGTGCACCATGTTTAAAGTAGCATATCCTCAAGATCAGTGTGGAGTCAAACAAAACAAAATTTGTCTCAAAGGATCTTGAAAATAAAATTAGTGTATTTCTAGTCACTTAAAAAAATGTTTAAAATACAAATCTGGAAAAAATTGTATTATACGTTACTATGGACTGCTATAGGAGGCAGGACCTGCAGAGATGTTAATTCAATACAGCATAGCAAAAGCCTTCCATTAGTGCTCAAAATGATTTGGAATAAAACAGAATGTTGGTCCTCTCTGCTCACCACTGTAAAAATGGACTATACCAAAGTACAAACAATCCAGTTAAATTAGAACAAACATATGCTACCTAACTATATGTAAGAATGTCTTGGCATAACCAAATGGAGCATCATTAACACTTTTCATGCCAGAATTAAAAGAAAGTGTGAGAAAAGCCAGCAGCATACTGCAGGTGCAAACAATGAAAAGAGAAAGGAAGGAGAAAAAAAAAAAAAAAGACAGATCCACAAAAGGCTTCTCAAAAACCAGAAAAAAAAAATAACCTTACTGAAAATCTGAAGACCTTTCCACATTCATTCAAATAAAATCAACTAAATCCTTAAGAAAAAATTTAAATACTGAAGTCAATGAAATAGAAAACAGTAGTAAGAGGTGCATCACGCCTTCCTCCAAGACTTAGTACCCTTTCTTCCACACACACATACACATCACTGTCCCTTCTTCCGTCCAACTACTCACTCTGAAAGTGTCCCATCTTCTGTCCATTTCAGTTTCGATGCGGGCGTGTCCTAAGTATCCATCCATCCATCGCTCCATCTTCAGTGAAGTCCGTCTCAGTTCCCGCTTGCAAACCCAAACCGAAACCATCCGGCTGAGCGATGATGTCACACACCGACTGGACTCCTTTCTTCTTAAAGAAGAATCAAAAAAAAAAAAAAAAAAAACTTTTTTTTAAACTAGTCAGCCTACTATTCCAGGGGGGTGCAAGTGCACCCCCTTGCACCTGCCTGCGGGCGCCCTTGTATATATATATAGTAAACATCTGCTGGTTCCCCATCCAGTAGCTCTTTGAGTTTCTGTTATGATACTCATGATAGCCCTTTGACATTGTCATGAGCCCTTTGACATTGCCATGGAGCCATGTTTCTTTATAGTCAGTGTCATACGAGTTCCCTTAGTAGTAGGACCACCACAGTGACCTATTTATGATCAGCATGTATGCCTCTGAGTCTTACAAACATCTGACAACTACTGTTGATTTGTAAACAGCATAAATGTTCATCCCTGTAAATACTGGTCAGCTTTTTCATTTCTTAGACCACATTAAGGACTACAAGATGTATGTGGTTGTAGTTATATACGGCTTTAAACACTAACTTCAGTGTACATGCTGTTGCTCTCTCTGTACCATCCTGGAGCTCATATGATAGAAAATCACAATTCCAGATGAAGAAGCATCACATGGCAAGAAACAGGCAACAATAAAACTCTTCTTCTTAAAGGACAATTGCATTTGACTTCTTTAAGGTGTGTTTGCAGTCTTTTATCCATTTCCATTCAGATGTATCCTGTAGCATTACATGCAATGGTTGCAATGCCACTCAGGAGTGATGTAAAAACTTGTGGTAGTGGGTCACCACTTACAGATAAGATTACTTTTGTGACAGGCACTTTCAAGATGGCTGCACATTGAGTAACAGCTTAATTTCAGCTCTGCCAGTGAAAAAACAGAAACTCAGAAAAGAGAGCCATTTAACTATTTGTTTGGGTAAATTTCAGTAACTGGCTAGTAAGTGCACTGCCTGGATGCCAGAAAAAAAAGAAATTCAGAGAACCTGACAGAAAATCAACCACAAAAGGTAAGGAAAAATCATTGACTGGAAAGAATTCTGCAGCCCTTCAGCAAAAAATCAGTATAAGACATGACTTCCAGTAACCTAGAGGAAAAAATAAGTCAAATGATGGAGTTTATCAACTCAAATAACAAAAGGCTGGATAAAATGGAAGAAGCTTTAAACAGATATTCAGATGATTTGATAAAAATGCAAAAATCAGATGTCGGAACAAAGAAAAGGCTGGCTGAATACGAAACTGAATTTAACGAAGAGCAAGTAAGGCAGCCAAACAGCTAAAAAGCATCTATTTATTGAACGGTGGTAAGCGCTTTCGTACATACACTCTGTACTTCATCAGAAAATAAAAATACTAAAACCAAACCATTTTAATAATACAACCAATAAAACAATAATTAAGACAACAAAAAACACTCAGCTTCAATGAATTAATTTACGAGCCTTCAGTACAGGCTTTAAAGGCACACAGCCATTTAAGCCTGGTGCTCTATGTGCAAGTATCCCAATGATCCATTTAGTCTCAGCCACTTCCAACCTATTATTTAGATACCCCCTCTTTTATCTAGATGGATCAACTGTAGGGTTAAGAAAACAAAACTGTGGCTGTCATTATCATGTACATGCCTGTGTAATGAACTAGTAAGATCCTTATTCTGTATATACCATACATGTTCTAAAATTCTCTCCTTAAGTGGGTTTGTGATCTTCCCTATGTAGAAACAAACACAATCTCTGCACCTTGCCAAATACACCAAACATGAAGTGGTACAATCTGCATAAAAACATAAGTGCACTGCCTGGATGCCAGAAAAAAAAAGAAATTCAGAGAACCTGACAGAAAATCAACCACAAAAGATAAGGAAAAAATATTGACTGGGAAGAATTCTGCAGCTCTTCAGCAAAAGCCAGTGTAAGACATGACTTCCTGTAACCTAGAGGAAAAAATAAGTCAAATGCACTGATTAAAATAAATGAAACACTGCTGGAGTTTATCAACTCATATAACAAAAGGCTGGATAAAATGGAAGAAGCTTTAAACAGGTATTCACATGAGGTGATAAAAATGCAAAAATCAGAGGTCAAAACAAAGAAAAGGCTGGCTGAATATGAAACTGCTCAAGAAGAGACGTTTAAAAAATAATAGAGGACAGAGCACACAGGGAAAACCTGAACTTTTCTGCTGTACCAGAGAACCTGGAAGGAACAGACTGTATTAATTTTATGGAAACACAAATAAGCAACTAGACTGGTATTCCACAGCAGGAAAACAACCTAGACCTTCCAGCAGAAGGAGCTGATTCTGACAAAACTGTGGCAGAATGACGAAGTACTAGACAATAGAGTGTGGAAAATGATTACTAGCTGTACACCAGGCAGAAGAGGAGTGAATTTATCCACTAATTAGGGAATGTTGAGAAGCAGGCATGAAATTCAAACTGCTGTATCTAGCCATCTGCAGAATATTCTTTGGAGGGACAAAATCATTTTGATACAGAACATGCTAAGGAGGAAATACAAAAGATCGTCCAACAGAAAGTGAAGTATGAAACAGAAGAAGATTCTGCTTCTTGTTCTTCTGGTAATAAAAACCACAGAGAGATTGTGCCAGTGAAACCTTTTTCTGTGTTTCAACAGAAAATGCTTGAGAGAGAGAAAAAAAGCACAAGAGTTGACTAGAAGAATCGAGAGTACACTGGAAAGGAAGCAGAGACTGGATTTGGGAGATGGAGACAGAAATAAAACCAGCAACCTGGAAATTGACTAATAAATGTGGAATTATAAAGTATTAATTATATTAGTGAAACATATCAGAACAAAGAAATCTGGAAATACTGGACTTTTTAACTTTGTTAAACTTACAGGGGACTCTAAAGCATGTGCCCTACTTCATGTAATTAATGTTTGGAGGAACACTGGGGAGAGGGGAAGAGGAAGGAAAGGGTTAACTGTAAGTAAAACAAACTTTCATTTTTAACAGTATTATTGTATAGTGTGTGATATCTGCATGCTATAAAGTAAAGTTTTCTCAGTTATTTTCAAGTGTAATAGGGATAACAAAGTAAACAGGTGTCCCTGTTTTTCCTTCTTTTCTCTTTTCCCTCATTCAGATTTAAGAAATGTAGGCGTTGCAATGCAAAAAACAAAGAAGAAGAAAAGTATGTTCAAAGGAATATGATACAAGAAAAAGTATGTGCTTAATCTTGCATAGAGGAATGACTGGATTAAGGCTCTTGGCTTTATCTAGTAAAATGTTTTAAGAGAAAAATAAAAAAGAACATTGAATATAATAAATCTCTCCTCTAGCAAATAAATAAATAAATACATACATACCTTTAGAAGCAACCCTGTGTCTGCTTCTCATGTCCCCATGGAGACAATCTGATAAAGAGCAATAAAGACAGAATACTTCTTTCTTTTAATGGCTTTCTTTCAATGTCTGGGAGATAATATTTTCTGAAAACATTCAAGTATTTTCTCATTATGGGAGAGCAATAAAGATAAGACAAAACCAGACAGCAGTTAGAGAAAAGAAAGAGAATGCATCTTAGCATGGCTAACCTTCCTTTTAGGTTAATCCAAGTATGTAATTGTGGCTGTCAGTTTGGTACAATTGTTCCTATTAGTAAGATAAAACTTCAATATTTGAGGACACAAATAGTTTTGTGTGTTAATATTAAGTTAATTTTGGGGGCATATTTGTTTTTTTCATTGCTTTCAATAAAACAAAATGTTTTGTAAGCTGTGACACTGGCTCAAATGGGTGTAACAAAAGCTGGAACTAGATACATAACAAAAAACTGTTACAAATCAAATGTGGAAATAACTTTTAACATAATGAGCCTTTCAGTATTATCTTTAAATGAAAATGGTCTCACAAACATATACAAAAAAGAAAGAGTATCGAACTATATTAAAGTAGCAGACACATTTGGAAAGAACTGAATATGTGAATTTGATAAAGAAATGTTTTCAGGATGGTTATTTAGTGGAATACCTGGGACAAAGGAAAAGAGGAGCATTTATATTAATTGCAAGAGGAAATCTAATAGTGATAGAACAGGATGGAAAAGATAATAGAAGTACTAAGGGGCCACTGGCAAGGGAGGAAGATTACACTGGCACATATTTATATTTTACCTAAACCTGCTATAATGGAGCTTAAGAAACTTCTGGGGAAATAATCAGTTTTCAGCAGGGAATATTACTTATTGGTGGGGACTAGAATGTGATGTGCAGCAGGGAAGATGTATCATGGGGACCAGAAGGGAAATATAACAAATTAGGGTAGATTTTTGAAGAAATTTATGAAAATATTTGGCACGGAAGATGCAATTTCAGTAGCAGGAACTTGGAGTGAATTTACATATTATTCCCCAAGATACAAAAATTGGGCTGGGCTAGACAGAGCTTACATTTCACAGGAATATGTGCATTTAATTGAAAGTTTTGAAATGCATCAAATAACTATTTCAGATCACATACTAATAATAACTAAAATAAAATACAGGGTGTGACGGTCCCTACTCCTGGCCAGTAATCAAGGAGCTTCAATCCTCACCACTAACATGAGTGAGGGATGGCCACTAAGAACAAAAATGGATACACACAGTATTTTCAGATGCAGCTGTCTTTACCAAGCACAATTTCCCTTAAGAGCACACAGTGAGCACACTCCAGACCTGGGTCTGGACTCTCTTGTCTCTCTCCAGGCCCCAAACAAGACTCCACACTGACCACTTTGGAGCTTTGTGCCCTGGTTCCAAGTAGCTGACATACACTTGGATATTTAATTTTCACACACAAACACACACATACATTCCTGGTAAAGGCTGGCACAGATTGTGCCCCCTTGGCCCAGACTATACGGTAATTATGCTGCCACCAGTCAGCTACTCTAAGGCTCTTAAAAGGGTACCCAGTTATACTGAGTAAAATTAATACTAATGCAAATGGTAGAGTTTGACCAATGCAGACAGGCTTTCAGGATCAGCCAAAGTGGCACTAAAATAAGCATAAGTGCTCTTAAGATGTTAACAGTATTCTCTAAAAGACCAGCCACAATGAAAGGTGTAGAAATATTAATAATAAATAATGAAATAGAAAACATCAGAATACTAAATATCTAGTTACAATAAACACTAGAGTTTCAGTCATAGGAGATATAAAGAATAACACAGTTGGACAGATTCACACAGATGCAGAAAAACAATACATAAGTAATCTCACTATATTTTCCTGACTGACTAAAGAATTACTGTTCCTTAGTTAAGTTATTGACTACAGCAAGGCATGAGGATAAGGGTTGATTTGCTTACTACAGCAAGGCAAGATGAGGTGTGAGGTTGTGTGAGATATCTTTGGGAAATCTTTCCTGTAAGGTTCCAGAAGACAAAGTGCTGCTTCAAGAGTTTCGTCATATCTCTCACTAATATCTAAAGAATCATTTCAGTGCTGGTTATCGAATGACATCACATCTTGTCACCGGACTCTGGTACAATACACAGCCAGAGCTTTGCTAAGATCTGTTGCAGCATCTGAAAGCTATAAGACAATTTCAAAAACTTCCAATTTTCCAGGGTAGCAATTAGTTGATCCCTAAGGACAATATAGTAAGATTCCTAGTCCTGGTTTCACCAGCCATTTTGTCTCTGGCTGCAATCAGACCTGTAGGATTAAATATTATGGCTTAAACCAGCTCATTTAATTTTCAACCTATTTTACAAAATTAGCTGGACTGAGATTAACCTGTTCCCTTCCAGAATTCTCTGTTAAAACATATACATTTAATAAGTTATAATAATACTGTCTGGCATACATGTATATCTTGTTTCTGTTCAGCAGGACCCACTGTTGATGCATTTTTAACACAAGCAACTTTACAAATACATTTTAACACACAAATTTGTACAAATCAGTGTGATAGTCAAATGACATAAAATTCTTTACAAAACTCCAGCTAGCTATGCTAGCATATGTTACACATACACTACACTATTCTCCCTGGCACAGATGGCACTACCTCATGTCATCACACAGTGAACTAAAAATGAGACACTGGTGCTTTCTCACCTATCTGTTGAAAAGAGAGGAATTTAAGGAATAGGGAGTAGAAAGGGAGTTATTAGAGAAAACAGAAATTTCTTCTGAAAATAATATAGTTAAGGAGTGGAATAAAATTAAAGTGGAGTTTAAAAATAGGGTGGAAATAAAAGAAGGCGAGATATGGTTAAGAAGCAACAAGAGTTATTTAGAGGGACTGACAAATGTTAAAGTATTGCAGAATAGGGGAAATCTCACAGAACAAGAAGAGGAGCAATTGCAGAGTGCAAAGCAGGAAATAAAAGATTACCTCAACAATATACATTAGTTTAGAAAGATTGCTGTTAAACAACTGTTTTTTTAATAATCCCAAAGCACAAAAACTTTTAGCACAATGACTCAGGAAACAAAAAGTAGAAAGGGTTGTTGCCAAGTTTAGGGAGCCTATAACAATGACGATAACAAGAGATCCTGTAGAGGTACTAGAAATATTTTGGAAACTTAATGAAAGTCTGTATAAAGCAGATCATTATGGAGATCAAGAAAAGGTACAAATGGAAATGTATATGGAAGAATTAAACATGTCAAGGTTAGAGGTGGATGAGGCTCTATTACTAATAGTTAGGTTAGGAGGAGATGAGATAAAATGGTGATGTATAACTAATCAACAGGAAAGTCCCCAGGAACAGACAGATGGCATTCCTGTGGAAGTTTGGAAGTTAGGGGGGAACAAACTGTTAAAGATCAGGAATGTTTTGTTTCAAAGGAAAAATATACTTTAAAAATGATCAATACATGGTAGGTTCAGGTTAAGGCACTTTAATCTTGCAGCAAGGAGACAAAAACGTGCTAATACAGAATTTGTCTAACTAGAATCAGGAAATACCAGCATTTTTATACATTTTCTAATAAGACATTGCCTACCAAGCTGATGTAGCGGATCACAAGTTTTAACATCATCATTACATAGCAGTTGTTTTCATACTTTTCTGCTTGTACTATCAATTTTTGTGAGAAACTTCCTAAGAAAAACAACGTGGCCTTGGCTACCACCGGTTAGATACATGCAATGTTACCATTCAAGGTACTACGGCTAATTTGAGCACAAAGCAAGTATAGATTACAGTTCATTTCTTCAACAGTTCTTTGTCTGTCTTTATCTCTTCCCTCTGCAGCTGTGCATGTTCTCATACCATGAACAGAGCTAATTGTTCAAAATCACAACATTATAGAATATAGCATTGTTTTATTCATTGCTTCCTGACCTAGCAGATAATCATTTCCAAAAGGCATAAACATGAATTTCGCTGTGCTAGCAGTTACTAGGTCAGAGGGCATCTTGCAAGTTTCAGAAAGCATATTGCAGTTTAAAAAGCATCTTTTAGTCTCATATAAAACTAAGCTGTATATAAAATAGTGTATATAAAATAGAATGAAAAACGTGTTAACTCTTTTAGCTTCTAACTGGCATTAAGCACACACATTAGTACATATTTTTCTAACATTTCCCCCCTGTTAATACTTTTTAATTCTATTTTCAAAAGCATAAACAGTTTACTTCTTCTCCTAACCTCTTCCATTCAGGATTTGCAGTTAAGAGAGTCATTCAGTTTAAACTTATGAAAGTGTTTCACTTTTCAACAACTCTTCAATTTCAGTACTTTGATACAAAGTCTCAGAAACTGACATGTCTATAAAATCTTTGATTAACTTTTTCATGCAGGGAATACCACAACCAATGCATGCTCCTAATAGGAGTAATCCCACACAAATGGCAATCAGGATGTTCATTAGGATGGAACCTCACCCCCCAAACAAATTCTGGAAAAAGTCCATCAGAGGGTTTGGGCCTGGTTTGGTCATGGCTGACACTTGCTGGATCACCTCAAGATGGTCATTTATCTCGTGCTGGTTGTCAGGAATATACGAACATCATTCTTCTTTGATTAAAGCGCACGTACCACCTCTCGCTGCTAGGGTGAAGTCAAGAGCCATGCGGTTTTGAAGTACCACAGTTCTCATAGCATTTAGTTCATCAGTCACTAATTCGAGAGCAGAAAAAGTTGCATTGTTCATAACTTTGAGAAGTTTAGACAGTTTTCTCAGCTCCCAAATCGATTTCACTGCGCCATATGCAGGGGCTATGCCTGCCTACGATATAATGGTGTCACTCAAGTCCATGTGTGTCAGTTTATCTTTGTTCTTCACAGAGTTATGGTTTCTCCAGCCTGCTTCAATTCGTCCCACTGGATTCTCGGGTCTTTTGATTGGACTTCTAGGTTTACTGCCAACCTCTCTGACGTTTCAAATTTTTCCCTGAGGCAAAGCTGCAGTGTGTCATATGGCTGGAACCAGGTAACCCAAAAAACAACTGCTGGACCAATTCTCAGGTAGCCATTTATATGCTTTTTTTCCACAAACAAAATAACAATTCTCTACTTTAGTATTGATATAAGCTTGCCCTGCATGAAACATTTTCTTATCAATAATAGTAAGCTGCTTTAAAAGAACAGGATTATGTTGTACTTCACTAACACTTCTATGCATCTTTTCAAAATATGCATCATAGTTTGTATCACAAATAGTTTTTGCCTTACTGGCCTTAATATAACATTTATACGAAACAGTCACATTACAATTGCTCCAACTCACCTGAATAGTGTCATTTTTGTAAAAACATACAATCCCTTTTTGTGTAACAGGTAGGTACAATGCTATTTTGTCTTGTGATTTCACAGGTGTAGTATCAAAAATTAAGTTTTCCCAGGTCTCATTGACCCCTAGGGGGACAGCAGCCACCAATAATCCCCTGTATGCTGTTGGTATAGCTGTGCAAATCCAGCAGTTCGAAACATTAAAAGTCTCAGCATACACATATTTAATTGCTTGGTAAGTGTTAAAGTTTGGGTGCCAGTCTATGAGTAATGCATCACGTTTGTTCAGTTCAACTCGTGTGGCTGGGAAAAGGAGAGGCCACAGCAAAAAGATCATTGTTATCAGTATAGCTATCAGAATAATCATGCAAATTTTCTGAGGTTGTTCTGCATCCCTGTTTACTCTATACCTGGTCATTTTGTCCTCGTTGTGCAACAGTAACAAGGTTTTTGTCCAGTTCAAAGTTCTTCACCAATTTACAGTGTGTCATATGAATCCAGGATGCTTGTTCTGTGATCTTGACTGCATTGGGTGTTGACAGTAGCACCTGGTACGGTCCTTCCCACTTCGGAGAACTCCAATTCTTTTTCTTCACAACTTTCACCCAGACCCACATGCCTGGGACTATTGCTACTTCCGATGGTCTGGTTTGTTCTTTATCTGAAACAGAATTTAACTGCAAAAGTTTGTTATTCAAAAATCGCCTCATATACTCTGCAAGTGAACTGTCAGCCTCCTGGTCTGCAGGCATGAGAGGTTTCCACTGAGGTGTATAATATGCCCTCCCAAACAGAATTTCAAAAGGAGTTAACCCTTTTACATTTGGAGCAGTTCTCATACTCAACAGTGCCAGAGGTAGACAGTGCACCCAGTTCTTTTGTGTCTCACTAATCAATTTCCTAAGCTTATTTTTCAAAACTCCATTGTGCCTCTCTACTAATCCTGCAGATTGGGGGTGGTATGCACAATGGTTTTTCAGAGAAATCCCAAAGTAACGGCTCAATTGTTGTATAGTTTGATTTACAAAGTGTGTGCCATTGTCACTATAAATCTTTTCCGGTATGCCAAATCTAGGAATAATTTCTTTAACAAGGACTTTTGCAACAGTAGCTGCATCTGGATTTTTAGTTGGAAAAGCTTCCACCCATTTGGAAAACATATCTATAATGACAAGGCAGTACTTCTTATTTTCACATTTGTTCAGCTCTATAAAATCCATACAGATAGTATGGAACGGATACGGTGGTGTAGGGAAACTCCCTTGCTTAGGTTTCAATGCCCCTTGTGCATGATGCTTGTTACAAACATGGCATGCTGCACAAACATTTTTTGTGTAGTTTGTAAATCGATACGTTGTAAACACTCGATTCACTAACTGTACCATCCCCCCTGTTGAGACATGGCACTGCCCATGGCTCAACAAAGCTGCATATCTTAACAAGTTAGATGGTAAAATCGGTTTCCTCTCTTTGGAGATGTACAGCCCTTTCTCAAGAATTGCTCCTCGTTTTATCCATTTTTGTTTTTCTACATTTGTAGTAAGTGTCTGCATTGTTTTTAACATTACTAAGTCTAAAATTTCAGATGGTTGTAATTCCTCACTCAAAAGAAATACTTCTGAAGCTGAAGCTGCTTGCTTTGCAGCTGTATCAGCCCTCGCATTACCTTTTGAAATCCTATCCTGTTGTTTGGTATGAGCTACGCATTTGCAAATAGCTACTTTCTGAGGTAACTGAATAGAGTCTAACAAATCTAAAATAAATTGTGCATGATTAATTGGTTTATCAGTAGATGTTATCATTCCTCTATTTTTCCACTGCTGCGCAAAAACATGTACAGTAGAAAAAGCATACTGGCTGTCAGTAAAAATGTTCACTCATTTACCCTTTGCCAAGGTACATGCCCTTGTTAAAGCAATCAATTCTGCTGCTTGTGCAGATAAGTTGTGCGGTAAAGACTTTGCTTCTAAAATCTCAGTATCAGAAACTACTGCATACCCCACTAGATTCTGTCCTGTAGAACCCCTCCTACATGAGCCGTCCACATAGTATGTCACCTCGGCATCATCCAAGGGAACATCCGTGAGATCTTTTCTAGGTAGTGTCTTTTGCTCAATCTCCTGCAGACAGCAGTGTGGTTTGTCATCTGCAGGGGTTGGGAGCAAGGTTGACGGATTCAAAGTTGTGCATCGTTCAATTGTCATATGAGGTTGGCTCAACAATATAGTCATACAGGAAAGATGTCTAGCAGGAGAAAGATATGCTACTTTTTCTTGCAGTAAAATAATTGCGACTGCATGAGGCACTCCCAATGTGAGAGGGTGGAATAAAACTACTGAGGCTGAAGCCTGCACTGTCATTGCAGCTGCGACTACTGCTTGTACACAGTGGGGCAGGGATCACACCACTGGGTCTAGCTGTGATGAATAGTAAGCTATGGGGCATTATTTGTCCCCATGCTGCTGTGTTAACACTGATTTCATATAACCCTGCTTACAATCTACAGTTTGGAAAAATCATTTATGATAGTTCGGTAATCCTAAAACTAATGAGGATGCTATCAGTTGTTTCAATTTGCAGAAAGCTGATTCTGCTTCTGGTGTCCACTGTAATAAATCTTGTGCTGCCATAGGCTTCTTGAATATCAAGTTAGTCAGTGGAGCAGCTTCCAAGGCATAGTTTGGAATCCAACTCCGACAAAAATTAGTAGTAACTAGGAAGGACATCATTTCCTTCTTGGTAGTTGGTTTAGGTGCTTGTAATATTGCTGTTTTTCTGTCTTCATCTAATATCCTGCCTTCTTTGGATATTACATATCCCAGGTATTTGACCTGTTTTTTCCAAAGTTGCAGTTTGTTTTTGTTCACCTTGTGTCCTTGAGTAGCTAAAAATTGTAGTAATGCTATGGTATCTTCTCTGCATTCTTGCTGGGTGGGGGCTGCCAGCAGAATGTCGTCTACATAAATTAAAATCTGGCTGCCTTTTGGTGGGATAAATCCCGCCAGGTTACTTGCCATTTCCTGTGCGAATATTGTTGGACTCTCACAATATCCCTGTGGTAGTCACAGATATGTATACCTTTTTCCCTGAAATGTAAATGCAAACCAATGTTGGCTGTCAGGGTGTATCGGTATTGAGAAAAATGCATTGCTAATATCTACCACAGAAAAATACTTTTGTTGAGGTTTCAAATCATTTAATAAGGTGTGTGGATCTGGCACTGTAGGTGCCCTAGGTATAACTGCATCATTTACAGCTTGTAAATCTTGGACCATATGCCATTCTCCGATTGCTTTCCTAACAGGAAATAAGGGTGTATTACATGGTGAATCAGGAGATTCTATCAATACTCCTTCCTTAAGAAAGGCTGCTATTATAGGTTTGATTCCTACTTCTGCATCCTTTCTCAAGGGATACTGTCTCTTTTGAGGTCTAAATGCTGACCTTGGCGTGATAGTGACTAGTCCTGCTGTACGAATAAGTCCTACATCTGATTTTCCTGTTGACCAGAGAGTCTCTGGTATGTCTCGTAAGGCTTTTTCCTCCTCTTCTTCTAGTAAGAGTGCTATTCAGCTTTCCTCACTTGCCTGCAAGTGTACAGCTGGGTGTGTCTGTGTTATCCAGTTCAACTTCTGCTTATGTACTCCCTGTTCTGAAAGTTCTATCTCTGTCTGTTTTTCCCACCTTGTGACTTTTTCTCCTAGGTCTGCCCACTTCACGTTTCTATCTTTAGTCAAACTCACATGTGGTAATCGATTAGATTTGTAAAGTGCTAGGAATTCCTGGGGCAATGAACAGCTTACTACACTCTTTCCTTCTGTGTCCCAGTACAGATTTCATAATACTAATCTGTTAGCATGGTTTCTAAACAATTCTTGTTCATAGTCTTTATCAGGTCCTGGTTTGCTACAGTAATATAGAGTGCAATGCAACAAATGCTGTTTATCAGTGTCAAGGGAGGGGGATTTACTGATGGCTATGTTCATCAGTTCTTCGGTCACTGCCCCTGGACCAGTCATAACCAAGTCCTGGCTGTACCAATAAAATGTTTCACCCTCCGGTCACACTACAAAAGTATCCATTTGTCGCTGTGCTTCCATACCCTGCATAGTTGGAACTACTGCTATGCCAAATATCTGCATTAGGTCTCTGCCCAAAAGATTTACTGGGCATTTTGCAGAAACAACAATTTTGCTTTTCTGGGTCATCCCTGAAACAGGGTCAGTTATTGCTATGTTGTGGGAGAGTGGCTCCCGATACAGCTGTCCATTAGCTGCTTTCACTAATATGTAATCAAGTAATTCTGAATTTTCTGGTAGTTTGGTAGGATGTATCAGGGTCCGTGAAGCCCCTGAGTCACTCAGGAATTTAACTTCCCTCCCCTCTACCAGAAGTGTAACTTCCAGTTTTGTGTCTGCTAAGTAGAGCTCTAGGCTCAATAATGCCAAGTCTAAAATTTCATTTTCTTCATTATCTGTGATTTCATGCACATCCTCTATTTCTTCTATCACATCCTCTACTTCTTCTATTACATTTGCACTTGTCTTTTCTTGATTATTCCTCTTCAGTGATTCTTGACTATCAAATAGTCAGTCCTCACCCTCCTTGTCTTCTGTGGTTACCTTTTTATTTTGCCTGCAATCCCTTGCTAAATGTCCCTTTTCCCCACATTCAAAACATTCACCCCTTTTCTTTCTCTCTTCAAAGTCCTCTGATCGTTTATCAGATTGTTTGTTTCCCTGGGCATTTTTCTTACCCTTCTTCCCAGTTTGTACTACAAAGACTTCTGATCCATCTTCTACTGCAAATAATTGAGTTTTCCTTTTCTTTTTGCTATTAAAATGCCTTTCGGCATGTCTTGCATATTCAAGTAATGACTGTAATCTACTTGTACGATGATCTACCATGTGCTTTGTAATAAAGCTGCTAATGGGTGCAATACTGCCTTTCAAAAATGCATTCTTTAGCTGCTACTCATATGGGGAATCATATGTTTGGTCTTCAGGTACCTGCATTCCACAATGGTTATTAAAACACTCTAATAATCTGGCATAATATCTATCAACAGTTTCACCTTCTTGTTGTATGCATTGATTAATGCAAGTCCAGTCAGCCCTAGGCTTCCATTTCTCAGAGATTCGGTCCGTCAGACCTTTCACTCTGTTATCCAGTTCTGCGCTACTATGTGGGAGTGGCTTATGTTCTGCGTCACGGGGATTCCAGTTGCCACTGATCATGTGCCAATCTGGACCCATGATTTGTCTGACTACTTTCTCTACTTCCTCTCCATTTAAATGGTAACTTAACCTCATGCCCTGTAAGTCTTCTAAGAATTTTCTAAAATTAACTTTCGGATGGGGAATTCCCTCTGTGACTTTCCGGATGTCTTCCGGTGTCCACGGTCTATATACTAGAAGAGTTGGGTCCTGTCCTGCCTGTGGATTTGGTACTTCTATAAGTGGACATATCTCTTCTTCACTCATAGCTTGTGAAGTTTTATTTATTTCATACAGTTCAATATCCCCTCTTAAGTTGTGTGTTCGAGATCTAGTCTCGATAGGATCTCTGACAAATGGTTTTGGTTTTGCAGGAACAACTGGATATAGCGGAGGTGGATCAGCTTGTCCACTTGCTTCATATTCTGGTAAGGGAAGCGGAGGGGGTGGAGGGGCTGTTGCTATTACCAAGTTATTGTCTTCTTTATCTAAAACATTGCTTTTGAATTTTTATTCTTTTGTTCCCTGCGGTTTGCTTCCTCAAGCCACCTGTGTGCCTGAGGGACTCCTAATTGATGTTGCTTTTTTAGCTGACCTTTTGCATCTGTTTTAAGTTGTTTGACAAGTTTGATAAGTGAAGGTTTATCTAAATTACTATCAAATTTGTATTTATTAACCCATTTTGTATAGTATCTAACATTGTCGGCACGCTGTAATTGCATATATTTCGCGTCTTCAGTTAGGGGCGGATCTCGGGAACTTTTTGTGCACTTATTTCACATGTTGGCTTAGCTTAGTTAGAAATTGTTACATAACCCTTTTTATCACATGGTACCACGATTCACACTTCTTCACAGTTTATCTAGAATAACTGCCTACCTATTCCGTTTCCCTGATCTATGACAAGACAGCAATCTTTTTTGTCCCTGATCTGCACTTTACAGATCTCCCTGACAAAAACAAAATACTGTAACAAGTCCCTGATCTAAAACAGAAAAAAGGTAAATTCCTCCTTACCTGAGCCTCCGTGTTTGATCCCACCGGAACTGTTGACTCATCCTCCAATCGCAGATCAGAAACAGTGGCTGGCCTCTTTTGAACGACAATTCAGTCGGAGGTCTTTTCAAAGCAGAAGAACCGATGTGGCTTCTTCCCCGTACGGTTTCATGCCACCAGGCCCATCTGACCTGAGCTAGAGCGAGAGATATTTCTGGTCCGAAGGACCAATCTGTCAAAGGAAAAATATATTTTAAAAATGATCACTACACGGTATGTTCAGGTTAAGGCACTTTAGTCTTGCAGCAAGGAGACAAAAATGTGCTAATACAGAGTTTGTCTAACTAGAATCAGGAAATACCAGCATTTTATACATTTTCTAGTAAGACATTGCCTACCAAGCTGACGTAGCAGATCACAAGTTTTAACATCATCATTACATAGCAGTTGTTTTCATACTTTTCTGCTTGTACTATCAATTTTTGTGAGAAACTTCCTAAGAAAAACAACGTGGCCTTGGCTACCACCTGTTAGATACATGCAATGTTACCATTCAAGGTACTACGACTAATTTGAGCACAAAGCAAGTATAGATTGCAGTTCATTTCTTCAACAGTTCTTTGTCTGTCTTTATCTCTTCCCTCTGCAGCTGTGCATGTTCTCATACCACGAACAGAGCTAATTGTTCAAAATCATAACATTATAGAATATAGCATTGTTTCATTCATTGCTTCCTGTCCTAGCAGATAATCACCTGTTTTTCAAGTACATTTCCAAAAGGCATAAATATGAATTTCACTGTGCTAGCAGTTACTAGGTCAGAGGGCATCTTGCAAGTTTCAGAAAGCACATTGCAGTTTAAAAAGCATCTTTTAGTCTCATATAAAACTAAGCTGTATATAAAATAGTGTATATAAAATAGAATGAAAAATGTGTTAACTCTTTTAGCTTCTAATTAGCATTAAGCACACACATTAGTACATATTTTTCTAACATTTTGTTTAACAGTATTTTAAGAGGAGGGGAAGTACTGACATCCTGGAATTGATGGTCTTATCCCAGAATTATATAAATTATTCCCAAAACAAATTATAACAAAATTACATAATGTTATCATAAATGTACAAAAATCAGCAATAAATGCCTCCTTCTTGGAATTATTCCTTAATTACTCAAATTATAAAATAAGGTAAAAATTCACAATTATGTTCTTCATATAGACTCATTGCTCTACTTAATGTAGACTATAAAAGTGTTATGTCAATATCAGTAGACATGCTGAAATGAATTTTACCAAATTAACCAGTTTAGATCAGTTGGGTTTTTACCTATAAAAGACAAACTTCTGCTAATATAAAAAGACTTATTACTCTTATGGATGTTATGAACATTAAGAAACATGAGACTCTTTTTATCAGTCTAAACACTGAAAAAACATTAGACTCACTGGACTGGAATTATTTGAGGTGTTAATTCTGTATGATGTTCCTATCCAGTTTGTTTCAATGTTAGCTTCTATTTATAATAATAATATGTATGTTACATTGGGTCCATTTACCTTAAATTTTATAAATATAACAGAAGGAACTAAGCAAAGCTGTCCTCTTTCACATTACTTTTGATTTAGCTATTGAGATATTTGTAATTTTAATTAATTTATTCAAATTTAAAAATCCAGGGTTTGGAGATTAATCAATGATACAATTTTAAAAGTATGCTGTTCACTGATATGTTATTACTGCAAATTTCTACTGAAACACTAAAAAAATTGAAGTCTGTTATATAGAATTTTCAAAATATCTCAAATTTACATGTTAATAATTCTAAATCTTATCATCTTATTATTAATAAAAAAAGTTTATTGAATCCAATTGTCTAATAGGTAAAGAAACTACAATTTGTTCTGTTTAGGGATCTATATATTAAAACTACTGAAAAGATTTTAAATTTCAATTACAAAAAAAATATATTTTCTTTGTCTAATCTAATTAACTCTTGGAACAAAATTATCATCTCATTCGAAGATAGATTACAACTAATGAAAATCATTTTATTTCCAAAGATATTATATACAACTCAGTCTCTTATACTGACACCTAATAAAAATCAAATTAAGAAAATAAATTACTGACTATTTTATGCTATCCAAATAAACCTAGATTAAGTCTTAGTAATCATTTCAGACCATGGAATTATGGGCACATTATTTTTACAAATATAGAAACATATGCCAAAGCAATAACTATGAAAAATATATTTAACTGGTTAGATAACAATTATACTACAACTTGGAAATCTAACATTATCATTTACATAATTTGAATAAATTGATACTTTTAGATTCAAATAATATAAATTTATACAGTCCCTTTTGGTTCTTTATTTGTAATTATATTCCATTACCTATTTGTCCCCCAAATAAATCTAATTATTTAAATTTAATTAAAAAAAAAAATATATCATTCAATTCAAATTACAGATTTTGGGTTGAATCTCTTATCCCTTTTTCTTTAACGAAAAGTATTAATAATAATAATAATAATAATAATAATAATAATAATAATAATAATAATAATACATACACTTAATACTTGGAAAAATAATCAGTTTTATTGTTGGTATCAGTGCTTCAAAGTAACTAAAATTAAGTCATTGGAAACTGTGTACTTAGAATTTAATATTGATACTAAAGATTAATTTTATATTCAAATAGTTATTTCATTAACTCATACTAAATTTTCTCTTTTATTCAATTCATCTTGTGATGGGAATTCCAGAATGGATTAAAATTTTAAATGAAATAATTTATAAAAAACAAGAAATCAATAATTTAATTTCCAAATTACATTCAAATATAGCAAATGTTAATAGTAATCCAGATAATTGATTTTGGAATTTCATCACAAAAGACACATCGGGACAAAATAAAAAGCAAATTCTTCAGCCTATCAAAAACACATTCTGGACTTTGTATTGGATGTTATTTAATTTGAAATTTATTTACAGAGCTCTTTTATTCCTATCAGAGTTGTTAAAATTTGAAAAGAAAATGTATCTGATTGTTGGTGATGTAAAAAATTGTTATGCTAATTGGTCACACATGTTCTATGATTGTTATTTGATATGTAAATTTTGGGAAAAAGTATAAGTTTTTTAAAGCTTTATGGTCTGATTCTTTTGTTTAATGTTTTAGAAATAAAAGACTCAAAAAAGACTTTTGTTATCTAACCTGGACAATTTTTGCTGTGGCCAGAAAAAGTATTATGAGCAATTGGAAGAATCCTTCAGAACCAATATCTGAAGAATTTCTTATCTATTTG
Organism: Protopterus annectens; assembly: GCF_019279795.1. Taxonomy (NCBI): domain Eukaryota; kingdom Metazoa; phylum Chordata; order Ceratodontiformes; family Protopteridae; genus Protopterus; species Protopterus annectens. The sequence goes on from NC_056737.1 coordinate 1,560,076,657, forward strand.
AAAGTTACTGCAACAAAAGAATCAGCAGCTAAGAAAAATAGATTTTTTTCTAATAACATTAAGAACAATCCTTGGTTGAAAGTATTAGCCCTCTTTGAAAATTATTTGTCTTAACTCTGCTTATATTAACTGATATTTAAAATTATATTTATGGCTATTTATAATATGTACTGTTATATTTAATTGATATAATGTAATTATAAAATCAATACATTCTGTAACATTTTTCTAAAAAAATAAAACATTTTAAGTAAAAAATATTGCATGATAACTATAATAATTAATCAGATGAGGCTAGAAAATATTGGGAAGAGAGACTGAATAAGCAATTCAGAAAAGAAACAATGGGGGATATATGTATGTCTCTCAAGTATGCAACAAAGTCTAGAAGATTTAGGATCTTTGCTTGGAAGTGTTTACACAGGTATTTTTATAACCCAAGTAGTCATCAAAGAATTTTTCCTCAGGTAGTCAGCAAATGTTAGAGGTGTGATGGGGAGGAAAAGGGTAACTGGGAACATATTTTCTGAGAGTGTCATGAGTTGGCAGATTTTAAAGATTCTCTGCAGACTTCTCTGACAGAGATACTGAGTGAGCAAATTGGTGTAACTAAGGAAATTAATTTTTTGAGCTATGATACAGAATCAGAATTGCCTAGACATAGTTAGGTCTTGCTGAGTTTAATTATGGTGGCTGCCAAAAAAGCAATTACTAGAAATGAAAATCAAAGTCTAAACCAGTTTTACTAAATGTAGTGAATATAGTAACACAGATAAAAAAAATGGAATCGGAATCTTTAGGAAAAGCTAGGAGCAAATTACATAGGAAAACTGGAAATTGTGGGAACAATACATGCAGAGGAGGATTGAGGTTTAAAAGAAGGCAGGATTTGAATGAGCTAGGTAATATTTGACTAACAGTGACTGGATAGACTATAAGTGATATATAATGTTTTCAAATACAATTATCTTAACATGGTTTGTGATGTGTAATGTCTGCAACTAAAGTTATGTCAATATGGTTTGTTTTCATTTATATAAATGTATGATTGCCTATGTCATACATGATAATTTAATAAAGCTTTTTCTCGTTTAAAAAAACACAGGTGGGGGACATAATACTACATTATTTTGTTTATTAAGATAATCTCAGTGCTTTTGTCTTTAATAAAATAAAAAAAGCAACTTAAAAAAATCACATTTGTGACTTGTTCTGAGCTTAGGTGCCTGTAGTGTAGACTGTATATTCATTTGTTCATAGGTTCATAGACGATACTAGGCTATTGGCCTGGAGGTCCTTATAAGCCTAGGCAAGAATTTCACCCATATTCCCACAGTCGGCACCTGTTTTCCTTGTCCAGCAGGGACACAGGTTGGATCCCAGGGATATATTTTCTGTTTCCTATCCAATCATCCAGCTTCTTCTTAAAAAGGGCTAGTAAGGTACTCTGCTTGACATAGAGAGGAAGTCTATTCCACAGATGGGGAAGTGGTTGGGACACAAATCTATCCCACCAAGTTCTAGTAATGTCACAGACCAGGTTGAGACCTTGCGTACGGGTTGCGTGAATAGAGTTTGACTTATGGATATGCAGTAACTCCATCAAGGCTGAGTCTGAGATGGCTTTGTATGCAAGACACAGGTCACCTCTTTTAGCCTATCTGTATAGGATAGGTGTTTGAGACCCTGGATTTTCCTGGTCAGAAACCTCTGTGGTCTCTCCAACTGCTGCATGTGCTTGGGAAGGTACAATGCTGAAGGGGGCATTGTACTAAATAATGGGTCTGATAAGGGATGAGCACAGGGATGTTATGACCACCTTGTTCCTAGATAAAATACCCTTACTTATGAGGTGAGCCATGTTGAAAGCCTTCTATACAACGGAAGCGACATGGTGGTCAAAAATCAGGTCGCTATCAATCTGGGTGCCCATGTCCCTCACAACTGATTGCATGCTTAGTACATTGTTATTAATGTGATAATTAGTGGGGAAACCATTTTCTTCATAGGGGATAATGATGCATTTCTTGGCATTCAGTTTGAGGCCATGTTTCTGGCATGAGTCATTAGTTTGGTTAAGGCCCTCTTGGAGGATGTTCACATCACTATGGGAATTTATGACAGTGCCCAGCTAGCAGTCATCTGCAAAACTGATCTGCCACAGACCACTGGTTTTGACTTGCACCTCAGAAAAGTATATTCCAAACAGTAAAGCCCCCAAGACTGATCCATAGGGGACACCACTTGTTATGGGTCTGCTACTATAGGTGGCTTCCCCTAATTTGACTGAGTGGGTTCTATCAGTGAGCTAGTTAGCTACCCATCTGGTAACATATGGGTTGATGCCTAGCTGGGAGAGTTTATCTATTATGCCCAAGTGGGGAATAGTGTTGAATGCTTTGGCTAGGTCAGGGTAGGCTTTGTGCACTGTCTTGCCCTCATCCATGGCTTTGGTGACTGTTTCAAAGAAGGCGACCAAGTTTTACAGGCATGATCTCCCTTTGACAGAACCAAACTGTGTGGGATCAAGTGTTTTGAGGTTGGCAATGTCATTTGCATAGTCTAGTTTTGCCAGTCACATACCTACAGCATGTAATTTTATCTTTGAAAAATTCAGTCTTGCCTTTGTCTTCCTTAAATCCACATTATAATAGCCTGTCTAGAACCTTCATTAATTATTCAGGGAATTTCTGCACTGGGAGAAAATGTGTGGTGCCTGGTAGGAAAATGACTGGATACTTGAAAATTTAGTTGCACTAGTAGCTTCTAGCAGTGCTAGAGAGTTGAGAACAAATAATTCAGGATAGATCCAAATATTGTAACACACTTTATATGCTAGTCACATTTAGAGAGGTTAGTATTGCAGCCCCAGCAGAACGGCTATAATGTACAGGTAATAAGATATACCAAATAGCACCAGGCGGCAGAATTCTACATGAGCTGAAATTGGGCAAGTTCATTACCTTCCAACCACAGGAAAGGGGAATTACAAAAATCAGGGTGCATGGAAACCAGGGCATGAGCAATTATAGTGAAACCCCTGGCCAGGTAAAGATGTTTGACTCTAGTAATGCTCCTTAAATGGTAGCAAGAGACTGACAATGGAACACATTTGGCCCTATATTGCCTGTCTGTCATCAAAGATAACTCTGAGATCTCTTACCCTGGAAACACAATCCATCAATGAAGTGTGAATTGCCCAACTGTTTTTTTGTGTATTTTACTTCATCTGGTTACTACACATTTAAAAATAAATGGCATCCAATGCAAACCATCCACTAAAGAACCAAGAACCAATATATGGTCCTAAGGATAAAAGATATAGCTGCATGTCATTACTATATCAATGATACTGCAGAACATTCTCTCAAATTACTTTAAACTATAGGGAAAGTAATGCTACCAAAATGGAGTCATGTGAAACTTCACATGTAAAAAGAAAAAACACCCCAGAGCAGAAGAAGAGCAGTTCAATCCAGGTACTATTTTCACTGTATGTATCCTGAGAGGCAGGAGTCAAACCAACTGAGAATCATTCCTCATTGTCCCAACAAACTGGTTAAATGTTCAAATAGGATTCCACTGTATGCCATATCAAATGCTGCAGTTAAATAAAGTACAGTCAGTACTAAGGAGTGTTTCTGTCCCTACTCATTAGATCATTCAACACCCCATTGAGGGTGCCTCGGTGCTATGTTGATTTTAGAAACTGGGCTGAAATAGATCCTCAACCTGATGCTCCTTTAAAATAGGATCATTCTGGGATGTAGGCTACTTTCTCAACCACATCACTGCTATCTAAGTTGTCATGATCAATGGTAGGTTTTACCATAATCAGAGATTATATTTTACATGGCTAAAACATCAGGACTTAAGTGGCAGATAGCAAAGAGGATTATGCCTTTAAGCTGTTAACAAGCTGCTTCCTGTAGTCTAAGGTTTGATTCCCTCACCTTCTATTTACCTACTGTGTGACTGTGAGCAAGAACTTAGCTAGTTTTCTGGGGTAATGGGGTAATTGGGAAATTAGGCTCAACATCTCAGTGCTTTTCCTGGACTGCATGCCTTGTAACTACCTGTAAACCTATAAACATTGCAGATGTAGCTCTACAGCAAATGTAGTGCAAATCTGCCATCTCCATGGCACAGGTGGATAAAGCTTTGACTGTGACCCCGATAAATCATGATCAACTGTAAATTTGAATCCCTTGGGACGGTAATACTGCATGGCTGACACTGGCTTGTGTATCTTAAGGTAAGGGAGGCATACCAGATATGTTTCCAGCTAAAAGGCATTTCAAGGGCCAGGGTACATATGTTGGCCTGCCAAATAACACGTGCTGTGTAGTTCAATCTGCAGGTGCACATCACCAGGTCTCGCTTTGGTGATGTATGTGCTGGAATTATGGAGACTGAGGTTAGGTCCATAAGCAGAAAAAACATGAATCCACGAATTCCTGCTCAGTGATGACTACTATCTCTGACTTTGACTCCTCACCTCAACACAGTGTCTTTAACACTGGGAAGAAGGATGTGAAATGGCTGTGTCCAGAAAGGGTTGTTCTAAGTTGAGGGTTAAATGAAAAAAAAAATGAGTCTCCTGTATAGTAGATATAGTTCAGCTATAATTTTCTATTTTTCTTTCTCTTTTTGAGGCAGTCAGCCACACTTTTAATCTGAAGTTAGCTTAGAGTCAAAGGCAGTGTCTTTAAGTGAATACAATTTGGTAAAACCAGTTTACATGAAAACTGTTTGTGAAGTCACCTATCCAGTGCACCCATCTCTGCACAAATAATGTTTCATTACACTGTAGTGTTTACTTACAAGATTAATCAGACTCATGTAACTCATCATTTTTAAAGCAACATACTATTCTACTCTTTTTCTTCATTAGTGTGTTAGTGACTGTCTTTCTTCTGCTTCTTGTTCTTGTAGAGGGCCAGCATAATGAGGGGCAAAAAAGGCAGCCACTTAAGGTACCATGCATATAATTATACAGATACCCCCATTAGGAAATATTTACTGACTGTATGATCTCATGTAGCACTTGCTTTACTCGAAATAACTTCACACTGATGGTATCCATGCTATAGTCCCAACCAATTAGACACGGACACAGACAGACACACACACACATGCATGCATATATATATATATATATATATATATATATATATATATATATATATATATATATGGGTCTACTATACATGGTCGACATTTCATAATGTCGAAGACCATATGGCCGAGACCATATGATCGACATTCGAAATGTCGACCATGCAGAACCGGCAACTCTGTACAGTGCGGAATGGAAATATTTCCATTTACACAGTGTAGTGCGATCTCAGAGTTGGTATATTTAAGTTATGGGGGTGTGGGGGGCATAGCCCCACATGGGGGGGGGGTGCAGGGGGCGTAGCCCCCTGCTAGTAGTTTAAAGGTAAGATATGTTTGTGTTTTTTTTTTTTTTTTATTAACACAAGTAAAACAGGCAGAGACTCATAGGATAGGAGTAGAGGACCTTGAATGTTTCACATGTGCAGCCTGTACATTATTATTTTTATTGACATTTGTTTACCAGGAAACTCTGATTGGGCCAAAAGAACACATTTTTCAGGAAAGCTCTACATATATCAAATGCATGCTATTGCTAGATAAGAGCCAGTTCTTATTTTGCTTCATTTTTAGTAACTATTCACTGGTTGTTTAAATCAGCAGAGACACACCCCAGTTTTTTATGTGGCAAGCTAGAGCTTAATTCTAAATAAAACAGGATTGTCAGCATCAAGCCTAAGTAAAACAGAGAAGTGATAATATATTTTTCTATGTATACTTGGAAGTTTTATTATAGAATGAATACTTTTTACATTTAATAACCCTCATATCTGTTCTTCACAGGTCAATGTGCACCCTCCTTCTTGTATCTGTTCCCAAAGAGTAATTCTTGATCTGCAGAGCATTTACCTTGTCGCTGTTCTGGGCACAGCTTTCACTTGTGTGTGCTAAAATGTACATTTCCTTGGAAGATCGGGAGGCTTCATGCCTCTCCCATATTTATAACACTAGGTTTCATTTTGGTAACTGCGCATTTTGGAGATTCTTTTGCATTAATAGAAAATATATACTTTTCAGTTATGACCAGGCACTATTGCAGAACTGTGTAGCATACAATTAAGTGTTTGAAAGGAGTCATTACCGAGTCCATCTTGCCAAAAAAAGACTGTGAGACAGCCTGTAAAATTAAAATTGTCTTTATTTTTAATGTTGAGAGTCCATTTCAGCAGCAATAGATGATATTACTTTCAAAACTGCAGTTTCATTTTAAAACAAATCATAGCACTGGTATAACTAGATTTTATGACAAGGTCTGTATTCAGATCTTATTATTACTGATTTATTTTTCAAAATGCAGTTCTGCATTCTGAACTAAGAGTGTGAATATAAATAAGGAATACACTATTAGCTTTCTTCCAAATGGAGCACACATGAATAAGCATCAGCTGCTGAGAAGGGAAAACAGAGCAGTACTGATTCAGAATTGCTGTCTTTTGTTTTCCCTTTGATATAAATTATTTCAATCTCATGCCTGTATAGAATACCTCAATCTTAAGTTTATTATATCAGTGGAAAGAACTGCTTATTTAGAAAAAATTAGTCAGTGGAAGAAATCATTCAGCCTATCAAGTGTGACTATATCCTGTATGTTCAGTTAACCTTTGTTTATCCAATTTTTTTCTTTGGTCTGCTTACTGACTTGCAGTGTGTCAAATGCATTCCAAGACCTTCACAACCCTCTCTGTTAAGCAAGATTTCAACAGCAGCTGCTCATATCTCTTTCGTCTTTCTCCCATATCTCTCACCTGCCCATATTTTCATAAAATGTCTAGATTTTTGATTCATATTTTTTATCTTTATAGGGTTTTTAGCAAATCATTCAGAACTGAAGTCAATAAATGATTGGGATACATTTGAGTAGTTTCAGACTTCATATACATCAGAAAATGCATGCTAATGCAAAAGCTGTTATTCTAGAAACTTTCTAAGCTTATAAGAGAAGTATTTAAAATCTGTCCCTGAGTTTTAACCTTTGTCCAGACTTCTTTTTTAAACACTTTTATTAAGTTATCACTTAAGGCATAAACAAATATACATTAAAAGAAAACAAAACAAAACTTTGCCAAGATTTCTTTTGCTTAGACTTTTTTTAAACAAGAGACATCTTTATTAAACACTTACGACATAGGCAATTGTATATTTATATAAATGAAAACAAACCATATTGACATAATCTTAGTTGCAAGCACTTTACATCACAAACAGTATTGACAAAATTTAGTTGCAAACATTATGCATCACTTATAATCTACCCAATCATTGTCAGTCACACCTTACATAGCTCATTTAAATCCTGCCTTCTTTTAAACCTTCATTCCTCCCCTATATGTATTGTTCCAACAATTCCCATTTTTTCCTATGTAATTTACTTCTACCCTTTTTTAAAGATCCAAGTTCCAGTTGTTTGATCACTATCATTATACTCTCTACTTCAGTACAGTTGGTTTTGACTTTGATTTCCATTTTCTAGTAATTGCTTTTTTGGCAGCCACCATAATTAGACTTAGCAAGGCTTTACTATGCCTAGGCAATTCTGATTCTGCATCATATCTCAGAAAAATCGTTTTCTTAGTTATACCAATTCGCTCACCCAGTATCTCTGATAGAGTTGTCTGTAGGGTTTAAAGTCTGCCAACTCATTACACTCCCAGAAAATATATTCCTAATTACGTCTTTCTTCACCATCACACCACGAACATTTGCTGTCTATCTCACAAAAAATTCTCTGAAGTCTACTTGGGGTACAAAAATATCTATGTAAACATTTCCAAGTAAAAATTCTAAATCTTCCAGATTTTGTTGCATATTTGGGAGACAAATATATATCTCCCCATTGTTTTGTTGTGAATTGCTTATCCAGTCTTTCTTCCCAAATCTTTCTAACCTCTTCTGATTGATTCCTATAGTTATAGTGCAATATTTTATATGCTCTACTAACTATTCCTTTTTGACAGCAGCTTCTGTTCTAGTTTCTACTAAAACTCTACCAGTGCTTGTGTTTAGAGCTTTGTTCAGATTTCTTGCTCTTACAGGTTGAGAGGTAGGCTCTGCCATCCTTATTCATTATGCATGTACTCTTACTGGATTTTATGTCCTTAAATAATTAAACCCATTTAGTCATGTGAATGATCAAGTTTTTCTAACTTGTTCTGAGGTTTTGTAAATTTTGAGTTAGTTATTTCAGTTTATGGGTGCAGGAGGCTGCCTCCTGCATTGGGGTGTTAGGGCCTGCCTTGCTCAACATATAAAAAATGCATCGATCATCTTTTCAGCAAAAGAAGTTTGATTGTTTGAACCTCATTTGAAAGTGAGTCAAGGATATAAACCATACCACTAACACCATTTCTTATTATATAAAATAATCAGGAATGCAATGTTTCTAGATCAAAATACAATAAACCTGGCATAAGACTCATATTTTAGCAAATGAATAGTGAAGTCAAATTTATTCAAAATGCTTCCAGGAAGACTTCCTTTAATTTTGTTTTAAGGTGAAGAACAAACTTTTAACAAACAGTAGTGCTTCCAAGCATGGACAGTGCTCTGCTGCTTAGATTTGTAAGATGCTGCCTGACTGAGTTCAAATGATTATGTCATAGATCTGTGGCCTGAACCTCTTTGAACAGTATTTCACATAGCTTAATTCATGTTTTATTTATATACTTATTTAAACATGTTTTAAGCAGTTGTGTAGGCTCTGGACAAATAAATGTATTCAGCTGTGACCCAAGTGAAAGGTAAACAGTACACAAAATATATCAATAGTAAGAATACAATGGTTTCAACACTGACTGATGTTTAAAAGAGTGAATGCAAAACAAAAATATTCACAAAAATGTACAACTGGTTCAAAAGTATGCACAACTCATTTCCCTCAAAGATGAAAACATTTCTGAAGAAAACATGCATGGCAACTTCCTCTAGGCTGATATTAAATGGTATGATTTTATTTGTGTTTGAGAGGATGGTTGATCCAAAGGAGGTTTGATGAAGCAATTACACTGGAATAAGTCAAGTAATTTGGCCTTTAGTACTACTTTTCATGTAGTTGAGTTGGAAGATATACTATAGCTCGTGAAAGGCCTTTTCTGTAGTCTTTTGGTAAATGGTGGGCATTGCAAGGAGATGGCAAAAGAGTCAGAATTTCATAGAGAGTAAGAATTAGCATTTGTTGGCAGAAGCAGAGCAAGGGGAGGACATAACTTTTCAAAAACAGAACCGCATGTAGATAGTGTTGCAAAAAACAAGAAGGGGGCATTTGTAGAGACATTTAAATTACAGTGATGAATCCTAGTATCTGTAACATGAATTATTCTGCATAGTTTAAGTATTTTCTGCATGTTATTATACTATATGAGTTTCAAAGGTCTATTAATTGCACAGAGTATTCCAATTCAGGAACTGGTATATTCTTTGCTATTGACTATTTGGTATAAGAGGGCAGAAGATTTGTGATGCTGCCTGCGAAGGTTGGTAGTAGTGACTTCAGTGTGTAAGTTAAATGTTAATCTGGTGTGAAGTGCAACACCTAGGTATCTGTAAGAATAAACAGGATTACCAAAGGAGTTGTGATGGTTAAAGAAAGCAATTTGCAACCTTTTGTGGCAATCCAAAAAGCATGATTTTGATTTTTAAAGCAGTTGACTGTGAGCTTATGAATAGTAAGCTAGTACTAAATATCATAGAAGTCTGCCTGCAGTATAATTATGATGGTTTGATGGAGCCAATTCTTTTCACACAGAGGAATAAAACCCTGACTATGATGTAGATGACCTGAGCATGACTGTGGGCTTACTTGCTACATTTCCTGCCCAGGGGAGAGATGGGAATGACCTATATCACAATGGGAGGGCCAAGAACTGCATGCCTGAAGTGCAAACTCCATGTAGAATCTCTGACAGAGACCACAGATAACCAGAGGAGCTTTGCCCCTAAAGGGTCAGGAGCACTGAGAGACAGCTCCCACAGAAATGGAAGATATATCTTTCTCACGGGCCTACTACTCACTCTCCCTTGGGATATAATAGACGAGCACAGTGGGAATGGTTAGATCTTTAATGAAAGAAAGCAACAAAGGGACTCTCGGTTCTTGGGATTAAATGGGCCAAGTGGGTAAGCAGGTGGGGGGGCTCAGTCATCAGCCAGAGCAATGGGAGCAAAATAATATTCTGAAGCTCTAAGGATTACTGTTTGCCCTAAGGAAAGAAGGTTGTCTACATAGACAATTGAATTTATTTGTTGCAAGTCATGTTGGAATGAGTTTATAATTAATGAAATTATAGGGAGGGTATGGATGCCTCCGGTAGTCTGAAGGTTGAAAGAGTTACAGAGGAAAGACTAGTGGTATATTTTACTCGAGGTCTATTAGAAAACCTAGTTAAAGTATTTGGGATAAATTCTGTAGTGGAGAAATGTTTTATAAGTAGGTCATGAGCCATAGAATTAAAGGCATTTTTTAGATCCACAAACACAGCCCCAGATATCCAAAGAAAAGTTAGTGCAAATAGCTTAGAACAAAGATATTGCTCCATTAAAGCCCAGATGAAATCTATGTTGCTTAAATAACCTGTGCTACACAAACTGAACATTTTCTTTATACAGGATGCAGAATTTAAGTTAAAGGTGATTGAATCAGGTCTATGTTAAATCTTCGAACGCTGGAAATGTCGAACGTCATATGGTCGAGACCATATGATCGACATTTCAAGTGTTTGAAGATTGACTTTTAACGGCGCCGTGTGGTGCAGAATGGGAGAATTTTCCCTTTTCTGCACTGAAGTGCGGTCTCAGAGTTGGTATATTTAAGTAGGGGGCTGCAGGGGGGGGGGCTTGCCCCCCTTCTCGCACTGTTAAGGTGTGTTTTTCTTTTTCTTTTTTCTTTTTTTATTTTTTTATTCTATATTCGAACATCCAAATGTCGACCATATGGTCTCAAACATATGGTATTCGACATTTTGGATGTTCGAATATATGACATAGACCCATTGAATCACTGTTTTCTTATTAACCCTTGACACATCTTTACCCATTATTTGTAGATATGACATTGAAAAGTTTCCAATACATTTTGTAAATCTCCAATTTCCTTAAACAGGATGATGGATTATGTGGTATTATTTTTGTGTCATTTCAGTTGCCAGCCTAATTCCTTTCTTCAGTCATGTTTGAGGAGTTACAGTTGAATCAGTCAGTATAGTGCAGGTGTTCAAAGCTAGGAGCTGGCTACAACTATTCTTTATAAACAGACTCCAGTCATTTAAACTCCATCTGTATATTGTATAGCTCCAATGAAGCCACTTAAATAGATGAACGTTCCTCCTAAGGCCTAAGCATCACTGAAAAGACTGAAGCTTATGCAGTAAGTAAGAAAATAAATAAATTAATTAAATGTTATTCCATTAATCTGGCAGAACTGTAGTCCATAATTTTAGTTTGTCAGAGTTTTTTCAGGTTATTCAAGTCTTCCTGGGGTAAACATAGTGGTACTTGATGTGGCGGGTATACAAATGACATTGTATGCAGTTGATCAGAAGAGCGTACAAAGTGAGTTTAGTAGGTTACATGTTTGGCTTTGTGCCAATAATTTAATGATCACTACAAACAAAACTTTATCTATGCTTTTTGGTACAAACTAAAAGTTTAGTCACTCTGTGCCCTCTGTGTTAAAGACCCATTAAATATCTCAGTAAAGCTGCTCCATAGTTTAAATATGTTGGGGTATGGCTATATCCTAGTCTGTTTTTCAAGTACCATACAGTGCTAACTGTGGACAAAATGCTGAACAATTCAACTTAGCTATAAGCTTACTAGTTTTCTGACCCGAGAGGAAAGAAGGGCCAACAGGTTTATTATTCTGATACCTAGATTAGAGTATGGGAACAACCTTAGCAATTGTAGGCCCCAATTTCAACCATTTTGGTGGGGCCCCTCCTCTGGAACCCCCATCTACCACCCCACTTTTCCCCTCCCATTTTTGGTTTCTTGAACTTAAAAATATTTCAGATTAGACATCAGGAATGTATGCTGTAATGAAGTATTAAAATAAAGCAACACATTTAGTAGCTTATATTTTGTCATAAGACATATTAAAACAGAAGTAAACTACTGAACTCTTGCATAATGCTCCCCCTTCAAAAATCAGCAGGCACTACTTCACTCACTCAGGTGCAGTGTAAGTGACCTACTTGATGGGTCACTGAGGTCCAGTGTCTACATGGTGTGTCACCACCTGGGTGCACAATGGCATACCAGAAAACATGTTTCCAAACACTGTAGACATTGTTCGTATCTCCTGAACCTGGGTAGGAGATAGCTGCACACTTCTCTCTTGTTCCCTAACACTTTATTTTATTTTATTGTCCATCCATCCAACCACAACCCATTTTCCCATTTTTGCATATGGGATCAGGGTATCACTTCAAAACTAATAGAGCCAAGGTTCATACTGTAGCTAGCCCCTGCCATGGCTGTTCTTCCATAACACACACACACACACACACACACACACACACACACACACACACACACACACACACACACACACACACACACACACACACACACACACACACACACACACACACACACACACACACACACACACACACACACACACACACACAGACACACCTATGGCTAATTTACAGTGTCCAATTCACTTACTACATGTCCTTGGAATGTGGGAGGAAACTAGATCACCCGAAGGAAACCCATGGAAACACAGGGAGGACATGCAGACTCCACAAACAAGGCAGCCCAGCTGAGAATCAAACTAGAGAACCTCTTGCTGTGAGGTGACAATGCTATCCACTGTACCACTGTGAAATTTTTATATTTTATTTTATTTATTTTTCTGTGTTTCTGCTTTTCTGTTTTCTCATTTGGCTTATGCCTTACTCTCCTTCACATCCCATGTCCAGCAGTTGTACATACTGCAACTACTTTGTTCTTTATGTATTATTTTCTCCATACAAACATTATGCTGTACAGTGTTATAGTCATGCACATATACTCTTATTACCGATTTTACTTTTTATTTTACTGTCCATATTCTTGTATCATGTGTACTTATGAGTGTGATCATTTACGCTACATACTATAATGACTTAAACTTCTCTGCATGCTTGCTCTTATATTACCAATGTTGCATTGATATTAATTAATGTTTATTGCTTCTTTGGTTGTTTTCCAATGTGTTACTGTTTTAACACTTTCAGCAAAGTGAATAATTTTTCTTTCCACCTCTGTTTCCCACCAGTCAGTGTGGTATAAAGCTTGTAAAATGTATATACTTCATGTTTGACATATCTGATATTATTTTGTCTTCTGTCTATGACTGCTAAAAGCATTTCTTTGCCATAATGCTGAACTGGTAACATTCTGTCACAGGTCTTAGTGATCAGAAGTTACCTTCACATCACAGTACCTGCACTTTTTCATGCTTATAAGTGATTGTTTCCATGCTGTCTGAGACTGACTATTCTACAGCTATTTCTCGTAACTTTATTAACAATCATTCATAAACCCCAAATCAGCGACAGAAGTAAAAGAAAAGAGTACGTCTCTATTAGTCTTCAAGATAAAGCTGGTCTTATTTGGTACAGTATCTGGAGAGGTGTACAAAACTACATGGTTAATCCAATGGTCACTTAGCAACTGACTGCAGTAGGAGTTATACAGCTGACACTGTCAGCCATACAAGGGGCATGAAACTGCATTTACTAATAATACTGGACTTAATTACTATGGGAGAAAGATTACAGAAGGAAAATGCCTCACACTTTGCTGTAGAGTCTCTTAGACAAAGCTCTGAGTTATGTAAGGCATAACAACCCTGTTACTGCCTAGTGTAGGGCCCCTGAGGGAGTGGTACCTTATTGGGCCAAATTGGTTTAATTGGCCTAAAGCTGGCCCTGTTAGAGCATGCCCTACCTCTAGTAGCCATTAACCGTACCAGCAATCATAGTAAAGTACAAACTACCCTGTATATCATCTGTTTTAGAACTGTAGCAGACACCAAGATGGACCACTGCCTAACTAGAAAGAAAGTTAAGTGTCTGCCTATGACAGCTAGAGCTACTGTAATGCTAACTTTATGTACCAGTATATCCCTTGAGATGCAAGGATCAATGGTCTCTAGCCTTAAAATGTCCTTCCTTTAATTTGCAGTAGGTGATAGGGCATTTTGTCTACAGCATGACAGAACCATGTTAGAGTTCATATCAGAAATGAGCAACACTTTTAGGAACTTAAGTTGAAGCTGATGGATCTTGCTACTGAATAAGGACATCAGTGCTATAGAGGCAATAAATAAAGTGTGCAACTCCACTGTTTTTCTGAAACTCCAACATTTCAGTATTATTCTATGTATGTGTGCAAACTTATACCAAGCTTGTAATACTGTTATAAGTATTGCGACAGTATTTATCTCCATAAAAAATTCTATATTTAACAATACAATGTAACCATAGCTCTTAACTTCCCATCTTTAACATGTGGAACACTACATCTCAATATGGAACAAATGGACAAAATGTGGAACATCTACTGACAACTTTAACTATAAAACTCACATGGTTAACAATTGTTTCTTCATACTTAAGAAAAGTTAATTTGATGAACCAATATGATTCAGTACTACTTAGTATGGATAGTTGTTAAAAAAATTAACAATGAATGTGTAATAGACCCTTATGGTGTGGAACATGGATGTTTTTTTAAACTCGAAATGAGAAAAATTCCCCATAATGAGATACAGTTGAGAGGTATGTGATTTAAATGAGTTGTCCTATGTAACTTATGCTGTGTTATGTTGACTGTGCCACTGTTTTCAGATTACTATTAACAAATACACATAATAGAGGTTATAGCTCTAATTATGCCTAAAATGATGTGAGTTTAGTTCACTGGCCAAGGGCAGAGAAGCCAACTAGGGAGGGAAGAGAGTGAATAGCTGATGCCACTTGCTGTTCCTATAGTAAAGGTTTAGTTGGAGTCTGACACAGAACCTCCACTGGGGGAAAGCCAGGGGCTGCAGCACGTACGATTTCAGACTTACCAAGGTGTACACATGCATGATAGCTGGAAACCCTAAATGTGTGGAAATGGTTGCTCTCATGTAGTCCAGCACTGTGGGTGTTGTACTCTGCATTCTGGTCAGCAGGGGGAGAAGGTTGTTAGAAGCATACAAAACGATCTCATAATGCCCATCCCCCTGTGGATAATGGCCACGATTGCCTTGCCTTGCCCTATATGGGAAGGTAACCTGTGATTCTGGAGGGAAGGTGATAAAATATGTTTTAGAAAACATTCAAGACTATACTGGCTTAAATTTCAGGACAACATCCCTAACATAATACATTTATCTACAATGTGACTTTCATTTATATTTATTTTGGTACTTTCCTTATTATACATGACATGGACAGCATGCAGAATAGTGCACCTGGTGATGAATCATCAGAGGTTCGGAGCTTACAGTTTAGCAGGATATGACAGGTTGCCTAGCATTTACAGACATACAAATACACTTAATGGGGCATGCAGTCATTATTTATGTATTTAAAACTCTCTACTTGTTTGGATTAAGCTTGTCATTTTTTTAAGAGACACCTGTGGTTTTTGCTTAATAAGTATGCTCCCAAACAGTTATGCACCTATTACTAGTGTACATTTAAAAGCAGAAGCTAAGGTGACTGTTTTCCAAAATCGTAGTAAAAGCAGAGGATTAACATGGCAATGTAAACTATCAGAAGCGTTTTAACCACTACGATCAGCATGCTGTGGTTGATAGTTTGCTGTTCCTGCAATTACACATCTGTATGAAGTATTCTAGCTCTACCTTTGGAGTGTTTATATTTTCTGTATCTACAAGTTAGAGCTTGGTCAGGAGGGATGAGGTTGTAATGGTCACTGCATTTAATGTAAACCTGAGTGTTTACCTTGTGAATGTTTACCAGTAATATTTGCACAAGCTATGGATTTCTAGCAGGATTGTAACTGGATAAGTAAACATAATGGCAGTTGGTTTTCAACAAGGATTCCTATTCTGCAACTGTGACACCCTTGAACATTCTGTATTTTCTCAGCCAGCTAGAACAAGGCTTGCCAGTTTAACAATGGGCACAAGCCATTATTTACTCTGGCAAGGGCACACTGCTGTAATCTGTGCTGCCAGTTTTGTGCATGCGAACGTGTGTGTGTGTGTGTGTGTGTGTGTGTGTGTGTGTGTGTGTGTGTGTGTGTGTGTGTGAGTATAAATATGGATCTACTTCTAATATTCAAAAAGCCTTATCATCGAGTTTATTTTTTGTGAGACAAAAATTGTGAAAACAAACTACCCGAATGGCAAATTTTTCCTAAGCCAAGTAAACACTTGCCCATACTTCAACAAAACACACACCAGAGTAAATAAAACCCAACAAGGTGGAGGGCTATGCCCCCCACACCCTCCTTAACTATATATACAAACTCTGGGATTGCACTACAGTGTAGAAAAGAGTATAGTGGGAAAGTATTTTCTTGCCCTGGGGAAAATTTGCCATTTGAGTATTTCATTTTCACGATTTTCGTCACGCAAAAATGAAATTCAAGGATATGGCCTTTTGAATATTAGAAGGGGATTCATATAATATATATTCATCTATGTACACACACACACACACACACACACACACACACACACACACACACACACACTCACACATATATTCCTTCTTTACTATAGAAAAGGGGGATAGGGCATCAGATGTGAAGCATGACTACATTACTCATATTTCTTTATTAATTCATAAATAATACATGAAACTTCTATATTCTGTGAGAAAGTCAGTACAAAGGTCATATAGCAATAACATTATCTATTTTGAAATGGAAGACGTTGCTGCATTAGGTCAACCCAGTGCTATCTTAAGTGATTTTCACCTGTGTAGGCTGCATGTGAAAACACTACAATAATGTTTTACTCACAGGTAATGATGTGTGTTACCAAGGTGGGAGAGTTAGCTGGGTAGGAGTAGGTGTAAATAACTGAGACAACATGGACCTGCTTTAACCATGGAAGGTGTCTAAGCAGCTACAAGATGGACACTTGTTCTCCTAATTATTTTCCTTAAAAAGACTATCTACACATGAAAGTTCTGTTAAATCATTCCCGTCTTCTACCTTTTTGTCTTAATGAAATCCAAACTGAATCGCTGTCCTGGGTCTGACACTTATGGGATAGAGCCAAATTAAGATATGAATTGTGTGCAAAATAAGACAAAGCTATTCATAAAAGATCATTACATCTTATCTTTTGGGAGCTTAATGAGTTCATTTGTGTCTTTGCAAGCATTTTGATAGCATTCAAATGGATTTCCTTGGAATTATCCAGGAATTGCTATAAATAATCATATGCGCTACTGAAAAGTTAATGTAGAGCACCAAATATGGAGAGGCCACCCTGTATCAGTCCATACTACAGGCACTCCTGTGATGGTTCTAGTTTCTTACATGGACAAAACACTGCAAATCTGATTGAAATGGGATGCAGATCCATGCAACAGAACTTCAACATTCTTTAACAAGTGAAAAGGAAGGTCCATTCATGCTTGTACTGAAGCAATGCAGTCTGGCATTCTTTTTTTCCTATGCATTACAAAATGTAAATGCAAAAATACAGCTGTCTTTTTCTTACAGCAGTTCAGATGCAACAAACTACTCATTTCCCATTGGTACATAATTTGGTGTTTAAGCAATCAGAAATAACTACAAACTGTACAGCTGTACAACATACTACTGCCAATCAGATGTATTTGAAACTGGGTGCAGACTACATGAACTTAATGAATTAGTTTTTCATTAAAATAGAGGATGAGCTGCAGGATGAAATACTGAGGCTTGAGAATGGCCTTATTAGTCTACCAAATGTTCGTGACAATGCATCAGCCTACAAGCAAATGATTGAAAGAATCACCAGATATGATGAAAAACTACAGAATATCAAAAAATGTAAAGTGATGAGAGATTTGAAGGATTTTGGTTTGGGAAATAATTTTTCCTGTCCGAGGAAACAATCTAATAATATCAGAGCAGCAGAGGGGAATGAACCAACTATAAATTGCAATGAATCAGCCACAAATGGCAATGAATCTATGTATGACCTTTTTAGATTCTCTGTTTCAGAAACTATTTAATACACTAATGAACAAGTATCAAGTGATAATAATGCCAACATCCCTCAAAATCCAACTGATGTTAATATCCCATCACCTCTTCAACCTCCTCCAAGGAATACATCGACTGGGGAGATGAATGGGATAATCCAAACACCCTTTTTGTTTGAGTCTACCAGAAATGATAGGAAGAGTGACCAATTGAGAGTCAGAGCAAAAGGAAGAGGAGAAGGAGGAGGGGTAAGATGACGAAGCAGCGGTCCGCAAATGCAGAGCTGCTCCAAATACATGAACAGCAGAATAAACAAGTAGTGATCAACTTATCTGAACTCAACCTCACCAGTGAGGATATTGAACTCTTGCAGAAAGGTTCAACATTTATTCCATCGAATATGGTCACAGTAGTAGATGCGATCACTGATTTGAAGGTATTTATTAGAAACCTAAGCCTTAAGCTTATTTTTAAAGACTCAGTTTTTCATATATCTCATGCATGGTAAACGACTCAGTTTCTCATATATCTCATGCATGTAAACAGGTGAGTACTTTCACACCAATTAAGCCAACCCTTACCAAATGAGTTTATTATCATTTGTGAAAGGGAGCTCCGTGAACTCTGTGCTCAAAAGAACTTAAGGAAATGATGCAATCTTACATCTAGTGAGCATGAAGCCTTCTTAAGACTTCAAAATAACTGTGAAATCATAATTGAGCAGGCTGATAAGGGTGGGGCCATAGTCATTATGAATGTAAAAGACTGTGAGAAGTCAGTGTTAGAATTTTTGAGTGATACTGCAATGTTTAACGGAATTACTGTGCCTGATGTTAAAAAGCATAGTAATGTAGTAAATATGTCCATTTATGAGTTGCAGATCAATGCAGCCATTTCAATGGACATATTTAACTATTTTAATGTTTTGTACCCTGTAACACTAATTATTTATGAGTTTCCTAAGGTACATAAAAGTCTTGAGAAACCACAGATGAGACCTATTGTGTCCGGTGGTAGGTGGATTACTGAACCTATTTCCATGTATCTTCAGTATGTACTTAGCAAAATGCTTCTGAATATAAAGTTATATCAAGGGCACAGGTAATTCTTTTGCACTACCTTTATGAGTGGTATAAAATAAATTATGAATCAGACTTTGTTTTTGTTACAATGGATGTTAAATCTTTGTTCACTGTAATCCCTAATGATTTTGGTATTAATAGTGCACAAGATTTTCTATGTATGCATGGTGATATGTCTGGAAGGGAGGTTGATATTATCTGTGAATTACTAGATCTTGTTTTGAACAGCAACATTTTTATGTTTCAGGATGCTATTTTTCATCAAAAAGCAGTTGTGGCTATAGGTACTCCCATAGCCAACAGATATGCAAATACTGTAGTTGGATGTTGGGAGAAACAGTTTATTCATGCTGGTCCACTGCATTATGTAGAAAGTATTATCTTCTACAAGCATTTTGTGGATGATATCTTCATTCGGAAAGGGGGTGGAACAGGACTTGATACTTTTGTTGATTATCTTACCGATAGTACCAATTTTTTTAATTTTAATGTTCATTGCTCCAAAGATACAATAAGTTATTTAGACATTAGGCTAGAGAGGATGAATAATGAAATCATTACATCATCTATTTATAAAAAGGAAGTACGGGCTAATAAGTACACCCATAGAACTAGCATGCATGCTAGTCATGTTTTTAAAGGTGCGATGAAAGGCCAAATGCTACATGTTAGTAGACTGAACACTAATGATAATAGATGTGAGGAACAGATGAATGATATGATTGCTGATTTTAAAGAGACAGGTTACGATGCTGATTCCTTAGAAAAGTTCAAAGCAGAAACTATAAGTGGAAGGAACAATAAGGCCAAACTACACTTTTCAGATAGGAACATTACTGCACACAAGATGGGAAAAAGCAGCAAATGTGAATATTTGCATTATCTGACAATTTATACTAGAAGGACTAAAGCTGTTAAGAATATCTTTAAGAACTAGAGATTATTATTATCTGTACCTGAAATTAAGAATATTGTAGGGGATATACATAGTTTTTCATATAGGAATAGTACTAGACTGAAATAGTGTTTGTGTTATAAGGATATGAAGATGAGAGAAACTAGACCTATTAATAAAATAGGGACTTTTCCATATCTTAATTGTGTGTGTTGTCCAGATATACTGACAGATAATGAATTTATACACCCTACAACAAAGAAAAAATATACTTTTAAAGAGTCTGCCACGTGTAATACCTATAATGTGGCCTATCTTGCTACCTGCATGAGATATTTAGCTTTTTATGTGAGTAGATCAACACATAAGCTTAAAGATCTAATTGTGGAACATTAGTTATTAGAAGGAGAGTGAGTACTAATGCCCTCACCAAACATGTTAAGGAGGAGGGCATTGAGCATATGTTTAAGTTCTGGGTTCCGGGTTATTAACGTTATTTATCTAAATATAAGAGGGGGTGATAACAATAATACATTAGAACTGAGTGACTATCAATGGATAATACTGCTTCAAGCAAATACTAAACCTGGGATTAATGCATTTTTAGAGAATGGGTTACCTTTAGATTGCACCCTGAGTGGAGAATGAATGTTCTCCAGCAGGGTGTTAATCTACAGGTAATGCCCACTGAAAAACAAGTCTGCCACTTCACTGCAGCATATCATGTCACCGTGGAGCTTGGACTGAAAAAAAATAACAGACGCCATTATTTTACACTCGCTAAGCAGCGTTTTTGCTGTTTAGCAACTGTAAAATAAGAAAAAAATAAAATAAAAAAAGTGTGTGTGTGTGTGTGTGTGTGTGTGTGTGTGTGTGTGTGTGTGTGTGTGTGTGTGTGTGTGTGTGTGTGTGTGAGAGTGTATACTTGTATGAGAGTGAGACATTGATCGAGCTGCTATCTTGCAGATTGACTACTGGCATCAGCAATAGTAAAGAGGTTTGTATACCTCTGGACCTTTCGGCTGAAGAAATCTGGATAAAGCCTAAAATAAAGACCTAACAAAGGCTCAAAAATAGGAACATACTTTAATTATTGCTCTTATAAAATTACAAACTTGTTTCAATAGTAACATCAATCTCCAATAACTGGCAACAAACCAAATGTTTTAGGAGTAAGGGACCACAAAATAAAGTACATACCTAGATATTTTTTAATCGTTATATTTTGGATGTAAAATGCTTCCTCCAACACCATTAATGTATACTACAGCAAGTTTGAAACATTAGGCGGACGAACTGTTTTACATCAAAAATGCATAAAAATATAGTAAAAAAAATAAATAAGTAACTAAAATATGACGATTTTACAGACAACTCATTCTCTAAGCACAATAATGTCCTCCAGAGTGTGTTATTGTGGAAATAATGCTCTTCCAGGGATGTAGAGGCTCTCCAGTACAGAACACCCCTGGGCAGGTGTTATTTCCACAGTAATACACACCCTGTCAGGCATTATTGCTTGCATAAGTTTAAAACCAGTGCTAGAAAGTTTTGAGAATGTATTGTGTTTTGAAACATTTTAAATGTCTGTATGTGTTTAAAATGATGTATGCCTTTTAGGGAAATGTGTTCTCATTTAAGCTGTATCATGTGATTTTATTTTGAATGTATATAAAGAAAGAAGGGTATTTTCCTTGCTTGTTTACACACTGAAGAAGGGCGTTTGTCTGAAAGCTCAGTGACGTATTAAACCCTGTTTTATGTCGTAAATATATGTTGTTGTCAAGTGTTTCCTTCTACTGGAATATTTTCTGCTTTAGATGTTCTTACAATTTCAGAAATCTGATTAAAATACTATAGTCTAGATTTATATATTGCATTCACAGGCTGCACTGTATTTAGGAAAGAGTGCAGCGTCAAAGGTGCAATCTATACTAAATAATTGCAACCTGCCAGCTTCCTGGTATAAAAATCAGGGAGTTAGTCATTCTGCCTGTTTTTATGTTCTCCTAGACTTTAATCTGCTTCTTGATAACATCATTGCTTTACTTGCACAGTAATAAAGGAATAAGTAAGTGCTAAAATCAGGCTTACACAGGCCTCTAGTTTTGACCGATATTCAAATGACTGACCCAAATTATTAATCAACTGCAATAAAACTGATAAACCTTCCAAAGACAAACCATTCTTGTCTGGGTCTTAATAGCATTCTGTGACATCAGATCTACAGCTACCCTTTATCACTTTAATGATAATCTCACAGCTTCTGTTGTTTGGGAATGTGACGACATCCACAGAGTCCATAAATACCAAAAAGTTAACAATATGAAGAATTTCTCCCATATCATCTGTAATAAATGTACACTAAACACCAGCTGAAGCCATCTTTATAGCTATCTATCATTAATGATGTCAGCAGATTAGTTCAACAGTATCATCACTAAATGTTATAAAATTAAGTATTTTTCTGAGGTTTGAATGGCATCTAAAGTGTGATCTCTTGAGTCTCTTAAGATACTCAGCCTGGAAAAGGTATTGTACAGATAAGCTCCCCTCCACGATTCAGAAATACAAGAGAGTTACAAAACAAATAAAACCTGGGGTGTATAATAACAATGAATTCTTCTCAACACAGCTCATCCTAATAAATCCTCTTGAAAGGAGTTTTGGAATATCGCATCTGGACTCCCTTCCCATGAAAAAACAGTTATCCCAAGCCTATATCCAGATTATTCTCCATCAGCTATTGCTGAATTTTTCAGATAACATTTAGCAAACTTGCCTGCTTCTAATCCAACAGTGAGTGATAGAGCCTTCTAACATTATTCATGCATTGACTACCTTCACAGTTGAAGTTGTAAATGTAACTTTTGTGAGCTGTCTGCTAAAAATGATAAAACTCTCAATTTCTGTTGTATTTAATAGTACTTCACTCTAACCAGTTTAGCTGCAGATATAGTTGCTATGTCAGTTTCACACTTACTAAACAGAACTATCCCAGAGTGGAAAAGGCCCTGATTATACCATTCCATAAACACAGCCCCTTTGACATCTACTTTAATTTCTAACTACAGATTCACTGGATTTCTCTCCCAAGTTGCTACTGAGCAAATAATATATAACCAAATTATTTAACACCTAATCAACATCTGTTTTTTCTCATCACTCAGCATGGCTTCCATTTGGGCCATGGACTCAAAACTCAATGCTGTCAACCATTCTTTGTTGTTCTCCAGATTACATTTACTTGCTCTTGCACAAAACACCTTAAATAGACCTCTAGCTGCATCATAGTCCAAGAAGTAAGTTGAAATGATGGTCTCCTCACCAAAATAACCCACAATGATCCAGCTTTGTGGCACAGAGGGATAATGCCCTTACTGTGCCCCTAATGACTCATATTCGAGCAGCAGTACAGGTGCTGGAGGGACCAGATGGGGCGAAGATGGAAATGATCAGCTGATGCAGGCTTACCCATTTTGGGAGGACAGAGACAGCCGAGGCTGGATGCAAAATGGTAATTAAAAGCTGGGCATGTGCCATTCTGCAAGCAGTATGCCACTTAGTCTGGAGGTTGCAAATGAGTGGAAGAATGCATGCATCTCCTGAAGACAGCAATTGTGGAGCTAGCAAGGCTGTGGTGGGGTGGTAGGAGATTAAGGCACATTCCGTGGGAGCAATATGACACTGCACCAGCATCCATGATATCCTCAGTGGCCTCAGACATGGATCAGGTTGAGCCTGAGAGAGGCTGAAGTGGGTTTAGTAGATCAGGTGAATAGGGAAAAGAGCTGATGGTAGCTGATGTTCAGCTTTTGAGAGGGGGAGCAAAAATACGTAATCCATACTGGCATATCACAGGGATCAGTATTTGACCCCTTATTATTGTCAGCGTTTCATACATATTACATGTCAAAGCACTCCAGAGAATCTGATGTTATTCAATGCACTGATAATTATACTCTTCACAATCATAGAGAGTCCATCTCAGAAGTAACCCAAAACTCCAACCTGAATTCCACTGTTTGAAAAGTGGTTTAGAACTCTAGCCCAGTTTGTAAACTCCAACAAAAGTTAAAACCATACATGTTAACCAAAATCCGTCCAGTGTGTGTCTCATTAAGGCACAGCCATTCAACAGGTCCCTCAGTAAAATATCTTGGCATCTCACTCAACAAAAAAATTCAATGAACAAGCAGGAAGACTTTAAATAACAAACTACTTTTTCAAGTGCATCAGCTATGTAAACTTTGTCAAGATGTATAGTAATCACCTAAACACCTTGGTTCGATATACATGACCTAAATGTCATACTCCTCTACTTTGTGCACCCCAGTACCACAAGAAAAGGCCTGTGTAACTATCATAGCACACAAAATATTCATTGGGTACACAGATTTTTTTTCCAAACAATTTTTATTGAGAATTTTCATATGAAATTCTATGCATTAAATAAAGTGAAACAAAACATAATACAATTACAGATTTTGTTTTTTGTTTGTTTGCCATTTCCCCTACTGAATATCAAGCCTTGCCATCCCATCCACTCTATGGAAGTCCTATGGCTTATCCATTTTCCTGGGATGATAGTCAGGTAAGCCAGGAGTATCAACTGCCACCCATATGCTGCAGAATGGAGTTTTTCACATAAATCTTGACATTCCCACCATGTGCCTGAAGTATCCAAGTGGTTGTCATGCAGTGGGCCTTTGTAATGTACAACTACACCTCCCTATGACATGTAATCAATTAGCTGTGCCATCCTCCCCCTTTGTAGAC